>NC_071272.1:8572500-8722500 GCF_023375685.1 Ictalurus furcatus
ACCGTTCTCCTCCAGGAGGGAGAAGGGACACGACCCGTGATCCAGCACTAAACACACACACACACACACACACAATGAATGATCCAGAATCCCGGATATAATGGCTTTTGATATTGGTTCATTAGTGTGTGTGTGTGTGTGTGTGTGTGTGTGTGTGTGTGTGTGTGTGCGTGTATATGTGTGTGCATGTATGTGTGTGTGTGTGTGTGTGTGTGTGTGTGTGTCTGTGTGTTTGTTCTGACCCTCAGGCTCAGGTTCTTGCTGCAGTCTGCGGTGGAACTGTGCGAGCAGGTTGCAGGCTCGTCGCTCCAGGTCTGATCCGGGGAAGTTGACATGCAGGTAGGAGATGAGGCGTCTGAGGCAGCTGTATTCCGGCGGCTTCCAGAAATCTTCCGAGTACTGATCCAGCCACGCTCCCAGGATCGACGAGATGGTGCTGAGGGCGAGAGAGAAGAGTCCAGTACTGATGAAAGTCACTGGACCTCATCAATATAAAAATAATAACTCAGATAATGCTAGGGTGAAGCTAGGCTAATGCTATGTCCTAGCCCTGAGTTGGGATGTGTGTTAGTGAGTCGCGGTTACTCACTTCCTGAGCTCGGTGCGGTCATCGTGTGTGAGTCTGTGACCTTCTGACCCCGGCAGGTGCTGCAGTTTAGCGTATCTGAAACAACACCACACTAGTTCAAACCTGTTTTCCTTGTTTGTTTTTTTGTTTGTTTTTTTTGTTTTAAATAATAAACTTTCTGACTTCCTGCTGCAGTGCCACGCCTGCCAATTATAGACATCTCTGTAACCATGGCAACTGAGCTAAACCTTCTCCCAGGTGAACCTGCGAGCAAATCTGTCTCTCTCTCTCTGATCTTTTTTTATCTCTCTATTTTGTCTGTCTCACTCTCTGACTAGCTTACTCACTCTCTCTTCCTGTCTGTATCTTCTTTTCTCTCTTTGTCGCTCTGTCACACTTTTCTCTCTCTCTATCTCTCTCTCCCACCCTGTCTCACCATAGCCTCAGTCTCTCTCCCTCCATCTTTCCCTCAGTCTCCCCATCTCTCTCTCAGACTGTCTCTCTTTTCCTGTTTCTTTCTCTCTCTCGTTCCCAATTTTCCCTCCATCATACCCCTCATCCCCCCCCCCCCACTCTCTCCGTACCTGTTGAGCAGGAGGTCGAGCACCTGGTTGGTGGTGGTGAATGAACGATATGTGCAGAGGAAGATGGTGACGTAGGTGGAGTCGTTCTCTCTGAAGGAGGAGACCATGTACTCCACCAGCCTCTCCAGCGTCCCCGCCTTAATGGTGCGCAGTTTACTCGTCTCGTACAGACTCAGCGCCGAGTCCGAGTCCACGCCCAGCCAGCGCTGCCCCTTACTGACCGACGGCTGCACCTGTACCCTGCGCACCGAGATGGAGAACACGGCGCCGTCCTCCACCTCCTCCCCCAGCTCCTGAGTCGCATTCTACACACACACACACACACACACACAGAATAGAAAAGATATACAGTCGGATACAACGCTTTAACATTCGATTGAAACAGAAACAGGATTAAATTATTTATTGTCGTAGATTAATTTGATACGGAACAATTTCCTAACCTCGTATTTACAATTTTATGCATTTTAATGGATTTCATGTGAGAGTGGAACGTGCCGTGTCATTACAAAACACCCAAAATATTAAAAATGAACAGACTCTTGGGTTTGAAACAACTTTTCAGAAGTTTAACAAGTCCAAACCCCGTTCAGATGCGATGTTGCATCATGAACGTGATGTCAGAGTGGGCTGGGCTAGTTTCTTGACATGGAGGTACTAAATATTTACATAACAGAGTGGAAAATAATATTAATGACAAGTGCAAGTGAATAAAACTCAATATTTATTTTTTAAAAATATAATGATTAATAATATAATTAATGGGTTTTTACTTAAGAGATTGGAGATAATTCTAAAATTATTTTATTTATTACGATAGAATTTCAATAAAGAAAGCGACAAGTGTCACCCAGGACATGAGTATAAAAAAATCCACAAATATAATTATCAGACAATATAAATTAATGATGAATTATGCAATTATTACACTGTAATAAAATTCATTCATATACTGTATTCATTATATTAAGTGTAATGTTTAATTTCATTGCATAAAAACAAGGAATCAACCATTTTTAATCTTAAATTCTACAAAGACATCGTGGATGTAAAATTTTTTACAATAAACTGAAAAAAAAGGACATTATGATGAGTAATGAGGAAAGAAATGTAAATAAAATGATCCAACAAACCAAGCAGAAATATTATGAAATACTTCAGCATGAATACAAATGAGCAGAATATCTAAAAAAAAAAACAAAATTTTTTAAAAATGTACAAATAAAACACAGATTTTTTTTTTTTAAAGTACATACACTAATGTAATGTTATTTCCCGATGCTTGGCCACGAATTTGTATTCTACGCTTTCTTCTTCTTCTTCTTCTGGATAGGGTGTCTTTGGCAGCCCATAGAACCATCTAGTAAACAGTTGTGAAATTTGGCACGCTGATTGAGGAGTGTCTAAGGAACATTCTGACCAAATTTGGGCTGAGTCCTGCCAACGCTCTAGCACCACCATTGGGTCAAATTTGGGCCAAATAGGAAGTACGTTTATTCTCATAACTTTGGAACCGTGAGTCCAAAATTTAAAAGCCAGGCCTGGATTTCCTGGGTTGAGACAAATTCAACGCCCTCTATGACGCCAATTTCCGCCTAATTAGATTTTCTGCCATCTTGGATTTCGTCAAAAACTCCTCCTCCTTGCTACTCATCCTAAAAATTTTGTCCAATTATCTGAGCAGCGACTTTGCACACTGATACAAAACTTGGTAGGCGTCTTCAGGACCATGACCTGAGACTATGTAACAAATTTTATGACGGCCCCACCTACTGGTCATAAGTTACGATTACATGCCGAAAATGCTTCCATCTAAGTGCCATTTTCGCTACTCCTCCTCCAGATTTTCCTCCTCCTATCTTCACTAAATTTGGCTCATATCATCTTCAGACCTGTCTAAACTTTTGCACCAAGTGGGAAAAAGGCCCAGACTGACAAAAAAAAACATAAATACTTGATAAGATATTTTTAAATTGCAAGAAGAACTCAATTTTCAGGCCACAGCAGAAGCAGAAGCAGCTGCAGAAGCAACGCCACCCTGCTGCATATGTGTTCATCTAGACCTTTCCTCCTACAGTCAGAGAAATCCACCGGTCTCCATGGTCGAAACATACACATCATTTGCCTAAAGTTTCCCTCTCTCTTTCTGTTGAGTTACACAATGCTCCTGAGATACCAAAGATCCTGACCCCTTCTGCTCTCCGGACCTGCCTGATCCATCCTGATGCCCTACTTCTGGTTGGAGTTCTCCTCAGTTGGAAGTCACATGCTGCTGCTGAGGATGGCCCCACATGGTGTAGCCTAAAGATCATTGAGATTACTCAGGATGGTACCACTTGAAGATCATAAAGATGCTTTGGACCTCAATTGATATGAACAGTTATGCTATGATGGTTTTAGGACTACAATGACCACAAACAGTTTTACACTCAAGTCTCCAGCAGTGAACAGTGGAGAAGTTCAACAAAACAGACTTCGTGTAAAAACTGTAATGAATTTCCTGGTTACACAACTGCACTATTTGTGCATGTAGTATTAGCACTTTTATAGAAGGGATGTATTTATATATAATCGCACGATCCAGTGTCACCCAGATGAGGACGGGTTCCCTTTTGAGTCTGGTTCCTCTCAAGGTTTCTTCCTCATATCGTCTCAGGGAGTGTTTCCTCACCACTGTTGCCTCTGGCTGCACATTAGGGATAAATTCATACATTTATAATCTATACCCTGAATTTATATATCTCTGTTAAAAGCACTTTAGAAATAAAACTGATTGAATATAGTTATGGCTCTGCTTTCCTGTGATTGCTTAAGTAACATTTGTAGAGCATTTGTGAATGTGCTGGTTTTGACTCTGGGTGCTTGGACCCTGAAAATACTGCTTTTATTTGGTTTAGTTTGGCAAGATTTTGTTTATTTTGTTTAATTGCACACACAGAGCAACTCATGCTGTAAATAATTCAGTGTTTAATGCTCTTGTGTGTGTGTGTTCTTACTGGTTTTTCTTCTACACTTATCTGTCAAAAACAGTTTAGAGAAGCAGGAGGAAACACACATAGGGGAAAAACTCATCACCCAACGTGGGGCTCGAACTCACGACCCTGAGATTAAGAGCCTCATGCTCTACCGACTGAGCTAGCCGGGCTAAGACCTTGCTACACAGGGGTAGCTCTTACAACTTCTCCCCCCTCTCTCTCTCCCTCACACACACACACACACAGCTCTGCCATCTGAAGGTTGGAGCTGAGCCAGTGCAGCTAACAAAACACACAGTGTTTATCAAACGAGCAGAAAAACACCATTCAGACCTCACTGTGTGTGTGTGTGTTTATTAATGTACATGTAGTAAAATAAAGACTGTTTATAATCAGGATTCAGTTCCATCGTATCTGTGAGAAAATCCTCCACCACATTCCACACAACCCGCCGCTTTCCTTCTGTTTTATTTTGTGTTTTGTTTTGCTTTATTTTGCTCTTTTGTTCTCTCTCTCTCTCTCGCTGATCGCACACTGATGTTGTTTTTCACATTCACATGTTATCAGCTGACTGTGAAATAGTGTGATGAATAACGCTCAGTTAAACGAGCTCCTGGTCCACCATAAATCCCTCTCTCTCTCTCTCACTTTCTCTCACTCTCTCCCTTTCTTTCTCTCTCCCTTTCTCCCTCACTCTCTCTCCCACTCTCTCTCCCTCACTTTCTCTCTCCCTCTGTCTCTCTCTCTCTCCCTCACTTTCTCTCTCTCTCTAGCTCTCTCTCTCTCGCTATCTCTCTCCCTTACTCTCTCTCCCACTCTCTCTCCCTCACACTTTCTCTCTCCCTCACACTTTCTCTCTCCCTCTTTCTCCCTCTCTCTCTCTCTCCCTCACTCTCTCTCTCTCTCTGTCCCTCAGATACAGAAGAAGTGACAGATTGTGTGTGTGTGTGTGTGTGTGTGCGCGCGTGTCAGTGTGAAACTGCACCGTGGCCTTGGTGTGTCCCGGGTTTACACCTCTGTTTCTCTGGGATTTTTTCACTTTGTGTTTTGGGTCTGAAATGTTCGAATGTTTTTGACCGACGCACAGGAATAACATCTGAAAGTAAACAGATCTCAGCTGCAATACTCTAGACAACCACGAGTCGGAACGCTAGCCAAAGAAGAAGAGAGGAAGAAGAGATGAAGAAGAAGAAGTAGAAAGGAAGAAGAAGAAGAAGAAGAAGAGGAAGAAGCAGAGGAAGAAGAAAGGAAGAAGAAGAGGAGGAGGAAGAAGAAGAGAAAGAAGAAGAGAGGAAGAAGAAGAAGAAGTAGAAAGGAAGTCAAAGAAGAAGAGGAGGAAGAAGAAGAGAAAGAAAAAGAAGAGGAAGAGGAAGAAGAAGAGAGGAAGGAGAGGAAGAGGAAGATGAAGGACGCCCTGTTAGGATGGGATTAATTTTTCTGTGCGTATGTAAAAGAGTTTAAAAAGTATAATGTTTATTTAAAAAGTGGGCTGTCCCAGTGGTCTGTCCCAGTGGTCTGTCCCAGTGGGCTGTCTCAGTGGGCTGTCCCAGTGGGTGTGGCTTTATATTTTAAAGAGCTAGTCTGTTCTACGTTTGTCTTCTTTAAGCTTTTTTTTTAAAGTCACACACGACTGCATCTCAAAAAATGAAATAAAGACAATAAAGTCTGACCCTCACTGAACCCACTAACCACTAACTAATCTCCAGCTAAATAACCACAGCTACTGTTTTCAGAGCAAGACTAGACACCGCATACACAGACGAGTCAGGTATGATGTCATCATCTATCAAGGACGCTAATGTTCCCCTCCCCGGCGGTGTAATGGAGGGGAGAGACACGTCTGAGTTTATCCAGACGTCACTAAAACGCCGCTCACAGGAGAAAGTGGAACCGATCGAATCAAATCAGTGCGTCTGAAACTCAGAACCGTCTGAGAGACGATTAATCAAGTGTCACACAGACAGGAGGGAGGAGAGAGATGGAGGAGAGAGACAGACAGAGGAGAGAGACAGAGAAGAGAGAGACGGATAGAGGAAAGAGAGATGGAGTAGAGAGAAACAGAGGAAGAGAGACGGAGAAGAGAGAGACCGAGATGAGAGAGACAGATAGAGGAGAGAGAGATGGAGGAGAGAGAGTCAGAGGAGGAGAGACGGAGGAGAGAGATGGAGGAGAGAGAAACAGAGGAAGAGAGATGGAGAAGAGAGAGACCAAGATGAGAGAGACAGATAGAGGAGAGAGAGACAGAGGAGAGAGAGGGGGAGAGACGAGAGAGAGAGGGACAAACAAATAAATAAAAAATATGAACGCAATGACATCAAAAACAACAAATAGAAAAAAGCAGCAGGACTTCTCACATTTATAAACTTAACCCTGCTCTGATTATAACGAATGATTATTCATCACCATCATCATCATCACCATCATCACCACCATCATAATCACCACCATCATTATCATCATCATCATCAACATCATCATCACTATCATCACACTCATCATCATCAACATCATCATCATCACTATCATCACACTCATCATCATCATCATCAACATCATCATCATCTAGATCACCATCATCATCGCCACCATCATCACTATCATCACACTCATCATCATCATCATCATCTTCACCATCATCATCATCTTCACCATCATCACCATCATCATCATCTTCACCATCATCAACCTCATCATCACCTACATCACCATCATCATCATCACTATCATCACAATCACCACCATCACCACCACCATCATCATCACCATCACCACCATCATCATCATCATCTTCATCATCATCTACATCATCACCATCATCATCATCATCACCATCAACCTCATCATCACCTACATCATCACCTACATCACCATCATCACCATCATCATCATTATCATCACAATCATCATCACCACCATCACTATCATCACAATCATCATCACCATCACCACCATCATCATCATCATCACCATCATCACCACTATCATCACACTCATCATCATCATCATCATCATCATCACTATCATCACACTCATCATCATCATCATCAACATCATCATCACCTAGATCACCATCATCATCTACATCATCTCCATCATCATCATCATCATCAACCTCATCATCACCTACATCACCATCATCATCACCGTCATCATCACAATCATCATCATCACGATCATCTTCACCATCATCATCACTATCATCACAATCATCATCATCACCATCACCATCATCATCATCAACCTCATCATCACCTACATCACCATCATCATCACAATCATCATCATCACCATCATCACTATCATCCCAATCATCACCATCATCATCACCATCATCATAATCACCTACATCACCATCATCATCAACATCATCATCACTATCATCACAATCATCACCATCATCACCACCATCATCATCATCATCAGCATCATCACTATCATCACACTCATCATCATCATCACTATCATCACACTCATCATCTTCAACATCATCATCATCACTATCATCACACTCATCATCATCATCATCAACATCATCATCACCTAGATCACCATCATCATCACCATCATCATCTCCATCATCATCATCATCATCAACATCATCACCTACATCACCATCATCACTATCATCATCATCACAATCATCATCATCACAATCATCTTCACTATCATCATCATTACAATCATCATCACCATCATCATCAACCTCATCATCATCTACATCACCATCATCATCACAATCATCATCACCATCATCACTATCATCACAATCATCATCACCATCATCATCACCTACATCACCATCATAATCATCAACCTCATCATCACCTACATCACCATCATCACCATCTTCATCATCATCACCATCACCACCATCATCATCATCACCATCATCACACTCATCATCATCATAATCATCATCTTCACCATTATCATCACCATCATCATCTTCACCATCATCATCATCTACATCACCACCAACACCATCATCACCATCATCACCATCATCATCACCATCACCACCACCATCATCACCATCATCATCATCACCACCACCATCATCACCATCATCATCTACATCATCACCATCATCATCACCATCACCACCATCATCTTCATCATCACCACCATCATCACCATCACCACCATCATCATCACTATCATCACACTCATCATCATCATCATCATCAACATCATCATGATCTTCACCATCATCATCTTCACCATCATCATCGCCATCATCATCATCATCATCAACCTCATCACCTACATCACCATCATCATCAACATCATCATCACTATCATCACAATCATCATCACCACCATCATCATCATCACCATCACCACCATCATCATCATCAACATCATCATCACTATCATCACACTCAGCATCATCATCAACATCATCACCACCATCATCATCTTCACCATCATCATCTACATCATCTCCATCATCATTATCATCATCAACCTCATCATCACCTACATCACCATCATCATCATCTTCACCATCATCACCATCATCTTCACTATCATCATCTTCAACAGCATCATCATCTACATCACCATCATCTTCACCATCATCATCTACATCACCATCACACACACACACACACAAACACACCATCTGCCTTCACACAACAATATGGAGACCCTGTGCTAAACCAGTGTACGCAAATATGAGTCGCTAAAATAACTAGTTTAATAACTAGCTAGTACAGGATAAAGGTTGCTAGCTAATGAGCTAACAACAGAAATTAGTCATTCAGCTAAGACTCTAGCATTAAGCTAGCTTGCTATTTAGCATATTTACAGTAAAGCCTCATTTTATAGGCCTATTATTGAACACTTTAACAGGATAGTGAATGAGCTAGCTTAGTCTAATGCTAGTGGTTATTTTACAGAGCTAGCCATTATCTAGGTTTAGCTAACCTACTCTGAGGGCAGCTCTTGTTTTGTGATGCTAGCTAGTTTTATTTAATACCAAGATAACGAAAAAAACCCCGAAAGCTAGCTTTATCAAAAAGTTCCCTGATATTCCATGTTTAAAATATATTCCTCGGGTCACTATGACGATGGGACGGGGCACGACGGTTCCCACATACGGCTCCACGGGATAGCGATAATCAATAAATCACGGTATGGAGGTGTGGTGATAGAAGACGACTCTCGTAAGGGTCTAAGGTCATAGGTCAGAGAGGTCTGACAGGGGAATCCTAATATCCTCTTAATGGAGGGAGTTTTTCTCTCTGAATAATTCATGCTAGTATGCTAGCAGCTAGCCTCACTAAATGCTAGTCAAGTATAAATAAGTAGTGGTGTTAAATTAGTAATGTGGAGTTAGCTAATCAGGTAATAGCAACAGAATCAGATTGAGTTTTTCCTAAATACTGCTACCGGATATGCTAAACTGTTAGCCATTAGCTTTCATTACTTGTTAGCCTTATTAGCTTGCACAACCGACTGAATTTTATATAGCTTTATATATTGATTTACAAATGATTCTTTTTTCGTACCGTCGTCCTGTTTCTCATTCTTTACTCACAAAAACTTGTGTGTGTGTGTGTGTCATAGCCTCTGTGTGTGCGATTAGCCTAACAGGATTATGGGTAGGAGGATTAGAAAAACAACGCTCCCCTCTCAGGGACTGTTACTGTTCCCACCCTGAAGCTGATTATTTTCCCCTAACAGCATGTCCCAGAGTGTTTTATTCCTCTCACATCGCAGCGACTTACCAACAAGTACAATCTCTTATTCATTAATGAACGACACGTCATACTTTTTATATATTTAAAGTTACATTTAATGCTTTGGAACCCATTAAATCCTACGACTGGTACAAAGCAATGACACTGGAGACTCCTTCCATAAATGTTACGTAATCATCTCCCTTGTGGAACGTCCGCTGCACACATCCCTGCAAACGTCCCCGCTGTTGCTATAGAAACGCTAATGTATTCATATAGAATGAACGTGTCGGTATAAACCTGTGCTACTGTCAGAGGTGCTGTTATAGAGAATTAATCGACAGAACCCCTTTTCATATTTTTAATAAACTTTATTAACAAACATAACATGAGTGGTGTTTGTTCTGTTTACTACATAATCAGTGAGGTGAATCTCTTCCACACACACACACACATCTCTTAAATATTTGGAGGATGACTCAGGTCCACTGATAAATGACGCTTAAATGAGTAACTCATGGAGGGATTTATTGAGAGATCTGGCAACCCGCCTCGCCCTTATTAATCCCACTGCACTCGTCTGTTTCTCTCTGTAAGAGAAGAACCGCATGATTTCATCCAGACGAGATATTTCCGAGAAGCGAGAGGATCGTTTTCTAAAGCAGCAGCGTTATTATTGAAGTATTGAAGAGAGAGAGAGAGAGAGAGAGAGAGAGAGAGAGAGAGAGAGAGAGAGTCTCTGAATAACAAAATGTTCTACTCTGATCTACTTAAATAATCGAAATTCATCTCTACACCTTTATGCTCACTAACAATACAAGGATCTATGAATATGCATAATATGCAAATCAATCACCATGAATAAGATTTCAGTATCATTTCAGTTCTTTGTCATTATCCTCATGCTGTTACCATGACAACCATGGCATTTCTTCATCACTACCATTTAGCTAGCTTGTTGTGCATGTGCTGTAGCTAATGTGTCCAAGTTAACACCTTGTTATCTTCTAGTAATTAGCATATTCTAGCGTATAGGATTGTGACATCACAAACTGAATCGTTTTGGTCATGATCAAGAATCGTTTCTCTGTCATTCAGAGAATCAGTCTTTGAGTGAGTGAATCATTTAAGGCATGATTGAGATTTGTTCTTTTTCTTGTTGAAAAGAATCAGTTCAGTCAAGACCGAGTCAAGACCGAGATTCATTTCTCTGTCATTCAGCGAATCTGTGTTTGGGTCAGTAAATCATTTCGGTCATGACTGAGATTCAATCCTCTCTGATTCAGCGAATGAACTGAGTCAGTGAATCTTTTGAACATGACAGAGATTTGTTCCTTTCTTGTTCAACTAAATCTTTTGAGTCAGTGAATCACTGCGGTCACGACCGAGATTCAGTCCTCTCACATTCAGTGAATCATTGCAGTCACGACCGAGATTCAGTGCTCTCACATTCAGTAAATCATTTCGGTCACGACCGAGATTCAGTCCTCTCACATTCAGTGAATCATTTTGATCATGACTGAGATTTGTTCTTTTTCTTGTCAAAGTGAATCAATTCAATCGAGAGCAAGTCAAGACCAAGGTTCAGTCATCTCTCATTCAGTGAATAAGCGTTTGAGTAAGTGAAGCATTTCAATTATGACCAAGACTCACTCATCTTTCATTCAGTGAATCAATTGATAAGTTAATGAACCCTTTAGCTCACGACTCCTCTCTCATTCAGCAAAACAGTGTTTGAGTCAGTGAATCCTTCAGATCACAACCGAGGTTCACTCATCTATGATTCACTAAATCAGCTGAGTCAGTAAATATTTCAGTCAAGACCGAGATTTCTTCCTCTCTCATTCAGCGAGATTGATTCCTCTCTCGTTCAGTCTTTGAGTCAGTGAATCATATCAAGCATGACCAAGATTCACTCCTCTGTTGTTAAGTGTATCAGTGTTTGAGTCAGTGAATCATTTCAATTCTGATCAAGATTCAATCCTCTCTCATTAACTGTATCAGCGTTTGAATCAGTGAATCTTCCGGCTGTGACCACGACTCACTGAACCATTTGAGTCAGGGGTTCATTAGGGTCATTAGAGATGGCGATACCGCATGTTTCAGTGCACATAACAGTCGTGTGATGATCTTGGAGTGAAAATAATTCTTCTAAAGACGGACATATAAAAAAATTAGAAAACAACACAAAGAAGACATGACCAAGCAGTGCAACTGAACGAATCAGTGAATGAATCATATACAGGACAAATAAACAACTCAAATGCTCGATTATCTGAGCTTAAAATAAAAACTTCTATTACGTGTATCTGTGTTTCTGTGTTACCAAAAGGTTCTGAGTTCAAGTCCCAGGACTTCCGGAGAGCTATACGATGCGTTACAGGATAAATATAGAGATAAGAGCGAAGGATATCAGAAAACAGAGGACGAGTCAGGGGAGAAGAACAGCACGATGTGAAGCGGAGTGTGTCATGTTCAGATACAGGGACACTTCCGTAACCGTTATCTCTCTTAAACCATGACCTCCCAAGCAAACACGAAACGCAAACACACCGAAAACATGAACCACGTTTACTGCTAACCAGCTGCTGCTGTAGAGCAAGACGCGCCCCCTAGGGGGCGGGGTTTATACGTTCTAGAGAGTGTTTAATTGTCAAAGTCCGGAAATTACGGTAAACCTTTTCTCTGTAAACCAGACATTGTAAGGGTTATACAAATACACACTAGATTGTGTGTGTGTGTTTGTGTGTGTGTGTTAATATCATCAACTCCTTCTCTGTGTGTACACACCCTCAACATGACCCAAAAATGACTAAAGCTCTGTGTCACAGTCACAAAGTGTGTGTGTGTGTGTGTGTGAGAGAGAGAGAGAGAGAGAGAGAGAGAGAGAGAGAGAGAGAGACAACGTGTCCAAAAGAAAGAAATGGGAAAGCTGTAATCTTCCTGTGCATACTGAAGAGGAAAAATTACACACACACAGCCAGGTCCCACTGAATGAGCAGTCAAGTGTGTGTTTGTGTGTGTGTGTGTGTGTGTGTGTTTGCGGTCTCTTGAGAGTCACTCAGGAAGTACTCAGACCAAGCACGGTCTGATTACTCATCCCGTCTCCACACACACACACGCACCAATGCATCGATACTCCCTAAATATAAACACTGCATTCAGCCATTACTTTAAAATAGGCATGAGCTTGTATAGGCATCATACAACACCAATGCTGGGGCACACACACACACACGCACACACACACACACACACACAGATCTTTAACAGTGACACATCATGGGTTTATTTTCATTTATACAGCAAGGCATGTACTACAGACATACTGTATATACTGCATGTGTGTGTGTGTGTGTTACAATATATTCTCAATATCACACAGTATCAGCAGAATAATATAGAATAATATATGAATAATAATAATAAAAGGACACTGACGTATTATATTATTCAGTAACACTATATTATATTCAGCATACCACCAATGGATTTATTTGCACATCGGTACTATTTATAAATTATTAAAATAAATTATCATCATTATTATTGTACAACTTCATAACTGTTAAGGTATATGTTCATTTATAAACAAAATGATTACTTAAAACACTGATTCATGTTTTAGCTCATCCTGAGTGTTATTTTTCCTCCAACTGTCACGCTTGAAAATGTTTTTATTTATATTTTTTTATTTTAATGCATGTTAGTTGCACTATTATTATTATCAATATTATTTTAAATCATTACTATTAAGTTTCCCCATCCTACTGTCATGTCTGAAACTTTACGTTTTTATTATTATTATGATTATCATTATGATGACTATTATTATTATTATTATATAATTATATTATAATATTATTAAGTTAGTCAAGATTAGTACCAATATAAATATGTAAATAAATTAATACAAATGCATTTATTATGATTACTGCTACTAATATTATTATTATTATTATTATTATTATTATTATAGGTTAAAGCACCATCAGGGTCAGAAATAAATAAAATAATATAAACATAACTGTAGTATTATTATTACTACTGTTCCTCCTAGTGCCATGTCTGAAAATATTTTTATTTTTCATTTTTAATTACATTTAATGCATTACATATTATTATTATTAGTAGTAGTAGTATTATGATTATTATTAGTAGTAGAAGTACCTCGAGCAGGGACAGCTCGGGGTCCAGATGTGTGAAGCTGTGCAGCACCACTGGACCTTCATGATCGACCACCTCGAGTTTCACACCGTCCCAGATGCTGCGGACCCTCCACGCGCTGGCATCGAACATGACGTCATCGGGGTGGGAGAAGAAGAAGAGGAAGCAGAAGAAGAAGAAGGAGAGGGCGAAGCGGAGCTCCCGTCACACCGAGCATCGGGATTTAAAGCTCGGAGTTAAATCCTTCAGAGAGCGCCGCGGATAGCCTCACACCGATAGCGGAAATAAAGCTACGCAGTAATTAAAAAGAAAACGGAGCAGTCACGCGCTGTTCAGACCGTTACGGGAGGATCGTGCCCCGGTCTTTGCTCCACTCGCACACACAAACTGATGGTGACAGAGCGAGAAAAACCCCTCACAGTCCCCGCCTCCACCCCCCTAACAGGGTGGACTTTTTTCTTTTTTAAGTCTATAACCACGCCCCTCGCTTAATCTGACCCACTCCGATTGGTCAGTGTCCGCTGCACGTGAAAGTCTTCTCCTGTGTTATTATTGGTTTAGCATTCAGTGCTCGCGAGAGAGCTCGATTGATCAGTGTCTGGGCTCGAGAAAGTCTTCTAATGCGCTACGATTGGTCAATGACAAGATTGGTCAGCGCTCGTGAAAGAATTCCAACGCGCTGTGATTGGTCAGCAATTGCAAGTCCAGCGCACGTGAGAGACTTCTAGAACAAAGCAGCTAGCTCCCAGGCAGCTAACAGAGCCTGAGTGGAAGTCGGTATTGACAGCTGAATGAACCAGTTAAACCCATTTAAACGACTTTATTACATGAAAGAAAGACAAATCTGGTGTCTTTTTATATCAACTTATATATATATATATATATATATATATATATATATATATATATATATACATACATACATAAAGGTGTTTACATTTCCCTGTCTGTATTGCATGCCAATATAAATAAACATCCAGAGTTTATTACTGTTATTTGGCAGTGTTCATTTAAAAAAGATTTATTTACAAGTGTAAGATTTTATTGTTGTAATAACTATGTAATAACCATACACAGCATACATCCCTCAAATAAAGGAGCTGCAATTCATCTTTTACATTTTCACATTTTCAGTGCTATACTTCCAGCCTCATCTTGCATTTTGAAAGCTTTCTATCTCTATTTACTAGCAATAAAAAGTCATTTTTAGTATCAACAATATCTAATTGACTGATGGGTGATTAGTAAAGGACTTGTTCTACAGGTGAATCATGTGAATCAATTCGCAAGCATTAATTGAATCATACATTATATTTTCATCACCAAAACTTCTTATTTTGTCACAGCTGGCGTACAAAGAGCTAACACAAAAACACTTATATAGTATGCATGTTATTAAGAAATTTAACTGGAATATCTTGCTCCTTTTGTATGCACTTTTAAAAATGTTCATTTGCAGGAATAGTTTGACAAAAAATCAATCATATAATATGTCTATGGTCCCAAATGTAACTCCTTTAATTTTGCACTGGAGCTAAGAGGATAATATAGCAATTAAGTAATAGATGTCTACCTCACGCGAGATCGAGGGGGAAAAAACGCCTTATTTGCAGAAACTTGTGTCAAATTATATTGTTCAAGATAATAATCCTTTTCAGAATATATACCATTTACAAAATTAAGTTAAAAGTGGAACTGTATTCATCTTCTTCTTCATGTTATTATTATTAGTACCAAATTGCGCTGAGTAAAATAGTGACTCAGTTATCCCACATATTGTTCCAGCATTCAGGTACACAGTGAAGTTCTGTTCATGTTTATAAATGACAAGAAGTCCTACTGTGTCCTTTAGCAAGTGTGTGTGTGATTTTACCTCAGGGTCTTCATACAGAAACAAAGTGCTCTTGGGTTCCTGATCAGAAAGTTCTAGATAACAGAAATCCACACACTTAGATGAATATTGGACGTTACAGATAAATGAAGGTTATTCAGACAGTTTAAGGTACATAAAGAGCTTTACACTGACCACAAGTTATGAGTCAGAAGCTTATAGATACAGGATGTACTTCAGTTCACCGTGGATTCCTTTTCAGGTCCAAGAGGTCCTTTTTCTGCGTTCGTGTTAATGCGCGACATTCACACTGTGTCCTGTGTGAGACGTCACTGAAATACTTCATGTGGCTTGAGGAAAATATTTGCTGAAAAGATCTTAGGTATTTGCTATTAGCTATATTAGCTTTGTAGCTCCAGTGCAAAGCTAAAGGGTCTGTGAACAGGATATGCTGACTCATCTTTTATTGTTTTTGAAACTAGAAGTCTCTGATTGCTCGTCTCTGAAGCATGGCGAGTTCATCGTGAGGTGATGTGACGGAGAATGGAAACAAAAAGCTGAACTCATTACGAAATGAACAAAACAGCTTTATAATTGGGTCATTACTGTTTGAGCGGTGTAAAAGTAAAGTGCTATCTATGTCTCTCACACACACAGACACACACAGACACACACACACACACATGCCTCCACTGGAAGCTTTGGCTGCTCTACTTTGCACATCTGGTGTGTGTTATGTGTGGGCCGAGCCACTGCCGGTAAGAGCCGCGACTGAAAACACAATCATGGAGCCGAGGAATGCAGCAGGGGGGAGGGGACACACAACTAGCGGGAATGGCAGTGTGTGCGTGTGTGTGTGCGTGTGTGATGCTCTCACTAATCACAAAAGCAACTCAAAAACATGCATGCTTTGCATAACTACATGCAGGAAATATGTTGATTATGTTGCACTGAAAAGATGCACTCGTGTGTGTGTGTACGCGTGTGCACATTCCTGTTTGAGACTGTGTACCCAGGTGTGAGCATGTATATGTGCAAATGTGTATGTGTAAGAGTGTGTGTGAGTGTGTGCATTCATATATGAGACTGTGTGTGTAACTGTAAAGGTAGGAGTTAATGTGCATGTGTGTGTTAGCGTGTGTGCATATAATCACAGTGTGTCGATGTTTATGGTTTATATATGTGCTTGCTTGTGTGTGTGTGTGTGTGTGTGTGTGTGTGTGTGTGTGTGTGTGTGTGTGTCTTAATGGGCGTGGCCTAATATTCTAATGTGTTCTTCCATCCATTTGGTTTGGTATCTACACACAGCGCCAGGATCTTTAATGCACGTCTCAAAAGGTTTTACATAAACAAAGTGCCTACTTAGTCGGAAAGTTCCAGATTGCTCTACTTAAGACCAATTACGTTCTAGAAGTCCAGATTGTTCATTCTTCAGTCAGAGAAACAACAATGAATGATCAGAGACAAATTATCTGGCTCAGGAACATGAGAAGCGCTGTGACGAGATAAATCTGCCATGTCATTATATCGGATTTGCTGACTCATAGCGGTGTGAATCACGTTTAGAACCCAACCTCTGCTGAGCCACCTCAAGGTCATCCCAGGCTGTTCTTAAATCTAGTCAGTCAAGTCACGTTGTTACATTTATATGTAATAAAGAACTTTTTGTATGTTGAATGTCGTGTTATTGTTGTGTCGCGTCCGCTTTCTTCTACAAGGTTCTTCTGTTCCGTGGTGCATGATTGGACATGATTAGATGGGACAGCTCATTCTGATCTCACTGCTGGGTTCTCCAAGTTACACACACACACACACACAAACACACACACACACACACACACACATTTTCGTACACAACTTTCACCAGTTAGTACACTAAACTAAAGGAATCCAGAGTCGTAATGCTGTTGTCTTTTTGTCTCGCTTCATGTCTGCATTCCTACCCTACTCAAGGATAAGCTATGAGGGGTATTCTCACACACACACACGCCTGAAAATAAGGCTGATCTAATTAACTGGACTGCTTTTATCTTCTCGCTGGCTAGCATTGCTGGCATTGCTTAGCATCCGTGCTAATCAAATGAGGGGTGATATCATTAAGTGAGTCACTGTCCTGCTTAACTGTAAATAGAAGAAGCGTTACTCAGCTTCAGAAAAACGATAAAGCAGATATCTCATAACATTCCCTTCTTCCCAAACGCAGTCGATCAGCCAAGGTGCGTTCGGCGTGTGAAGTTCGCAAATGATTTTTAAAAATGTGTGGAATTGTTGCTATGGCAAAGGGTTCTGTATGCAGACGTCAGAGTCCCCAGTGTCAGTGTGTTGTAACAGTCATTGTAAATTGCTGTGGTATGAGAGGAATAAAAGAATAAATAATCAACATCGAGTCATCACACCACCCCGTCCCTCAGAAAACTCAGGCAGAAAAGAGAAAACACCTTCTTTTTTAAGCTTTGTGAACTTCCCATCCTTTGAGTATTATTTAGAGTATTATTTACAGTTACAGTATCACTTCTTTTCCTTTCTCTTTTCCCCTCCGCACTCAGTTCCCAGAAGCCATGAGAGTGTTAAGAAACAGCCATTCAGGTACCGCTTCCGAGGAAAATCCCTCCTTGTAATCTGTCTTTACATCACCGTGGAGTCAGAGCCAGGCACGGCGGGGATCTCCCACGAGTGATTAACATCAATCCGTTCCTGTGACATTTCTAAGACATGATGTGTAAAAAAAAAAGTTCAAGGTTGGAGAACGCAGATCGACTGCAAAATATCACGTTTCTTTCAAAAGAACTGTGTACAACAATTAGAGCACAAACAACAACAGAATTTAATTCATTGTGTACTAATGTGACAGTTTCATTTTATGAACATTACCTGACCGTTTTTACCTGAACTTTTACTACAACCATAGTATTATGTTATATTGTTTGTGGGGTTTTTTTGACATATTGTATTACACATTAAGCCTTTTTCATAGTACACTGGCATGAAATCGGATGGATCGGACATTTTCAGTCCGTGAAAAGAAATGGAAGTATTTTATCACAGCAAGTCTGTCATAAGATTTTTCAGGACACTGTTGGGTTTCTGTGTTTAGAGTATCGTGACTCTGTGTTTAGCTGTATTTAAACCTAACAGGCTAGGTTAAAAAAATGTAAGAAAAGAAATACTGCAAAAAAAAACCCCTGCAAATTCTTAAAGCTCTGAGTGTCTACTTTCATATGAGCCATTAAGCACTACTGTGGAGTGTGACATCACAAATCAATTCAATGATGAACACGGGTGCACCCAAATCCGGTGCGAATTCCATATCTGACCTCTGGTAAAAACAGTTAAATTCACTGTGACACGCTATCGTTGCATTGCAATAGTAAATAACTATATTATCTCATTTTATGACAAAAATCAGCACAAACAAACACAAATTGTTTTGTTTGATTTCTTTTTTATAGCGTAGAAATTGTAGAACTACTTCATAATCGATATCACAGCCGATTATGAATATATATTTATGAATTATAAATAAATTCATATATTAGAGAGTTAAAAGATCAGCGATGATTCACTAAATCGCAGCATTGAGCGTGAGATCAGTCCTTACATTTACGTTATAATTAGTCCAGGACAGTGAGCTGAGATAACGGCTCATTCACGCTGAGATCACCTCACAATGGGCTTTTAGAGATGTAACCCGGAACTGACAGATATCACACAGCAGGAGGCCATTTTTTATCTCTAAAAAAACCCGACAGCCCTGATCTTTTCTTCAAGCAGCGCTGAAAGAGAAGCCGAAAGAGAAAAACAGAGGAATCTGATCACCTACAGAGATGGACTGAATTACAGTAATGTCTGCTAACTCAGAAAACAAAACGCTCTTCGAGGCCTCAGGTCAGTTCATCAAACTTTAATGTAATGATGGCTGATCGGCGAAGTTACTGCATTTCATGTCAAGGGAACATGTGTATATTTAATTTTTCATTTCATCTTTTATTTGAGGCTAATTTCCTGCACTCACAACCCCCAGAGTAGCAGTCCAACATTCTAACCAAGGATGGTGGCTTTATGGTGGTATGTATTGTTCACATTTTAAAAAGTTGGTTATTAATAATCTATTAATAGATTTATGTAATTTCTATTTTTAGCGCAGTCTGTTTTGAAGGCAGGACTCCAGTCACACTCTCCAGCTAAAACAAATTGAAAGACGCACTGACTCTGACAGCTCTACTTCTTCCCTAATGGCTGTTTTATATATATATATATATATATATATATATATATATATATATATACACACATATATATACATATATATATATATATATATATATATATATATATATATATATATATATATATATTAGAAGGCACTCTCATCATCAGCAATTTGGCAAAAACCTCAGACATCCATCATCCGTCGTGCCGTACTTTTCTCTCTTCATCGATCAGCAGAGTCATCACATTCACTTCCGGGCATTGGCTCGGATTCTCTTCATTCTCTAATATTCATTTGTTAGATATCTTGAGCCAACGTTTTCAAACAGGAAGTGTATTTCCCAGAGATTCATTCATCCGAGTGTGTTCTCATCTGACTAAAGAACCGCACCGAGGACGAGAACACACCACGGTTCTGTTCAATTGGACTAAACACTGTGCATTTAGAACCTAAACGTTTGACTGGTCTTGTAGATCAGTGGTTTTCAAAGTGGGGGCCGCCAGGGGGCGCCCAGGGTCAACCACACACACACACAATCAATTTCTAATGTAATGTAATGTAAAGATGTAAGATGTAATTATTAATTAAAAAAAAAGGCGATATATTCAGAAGTCTGTATTTTTAATGTGTTTTAAAGACATCTTGCAAAAGGGGGGCCTCGGTCAAATGTTAATACCATTTGGGGGGCCTTGCCCTGGGAAAGTTTGGGAACCTCTGCTGTAGATCATATGTTGTTCATTCATAATGTTTTTGTAATTTTTTCACAAAAATCAAACTTGATCTGCGATTGTGCGCGCAACACTGAAAAGTCACATGACCAAAGTTAGCAACCACGATTGATCAGCTTAAGCTCCGCCCACGTCGTATTGATTGACAACCTGTTTGTAAATCAGTAAAAATCAGGATGTTCTCATGGCATGTTCTGACACAGAGATAAGTGTGTGTGTGAATTTAAGTAGCGTAGCATATCGTTGCATAGCGTAGCATAGCATAGCATAGCGTCTCGCCTACCAGAGCGTCCAGGATGGACAGATGGACATCCAGCATGAACATTCTGACGGGCTGAGCTAGGGCTCTCTGCAGGTTGTACACCGGCTTCATCTCCGTTCCTCCACTCAGTTCTTCATCCTTCAGGTCTGCTGTGATTTATCCTCCTACTGTTTATCGCTCTTCTCTTCTCTCTTTCTCTCACCGTCTTTCCTTCTTATGCATTAAGTTATAAATAAAATGAAAAACAGACAAGACTACAAGGCTTTGCTTCCTTCTCTCTCTTCTCTCACCTTGCTACTACTGTAACAGGTGGCAAGCTGAGGCTCGTCTAATGCACCGTAATGCTCTCTCTCACACACACACATACACACACACACCCTCTATGAATACAAGGTTTCCAGGAATGCGGAGATGTGGAAAGAAGCAGGTATTCATAACACACACACACACACACACACACAAAGTGTGTGAGAGTACTTCTAGACACAATTCAATAAAATAAATAAATAAAAGAAAACATTTTTGTACCATTTTATGAGTTTGTACTTGATTTTGTGGGGTCTAACTGTGTGTGTGTGTGTGTGTGTGTGTGTGTGTGTGTGTGTTTCCAGTTGTTCCAAACCCTGATGTAAACACAGGACAGAAATAGAGGTCAGATGCCTGTTTACAGTACAAGGATTTAGCATTTAGCCTTTAAAGCATACCCTTAAGAATTTAGCTAGATATTTTCTTTACACGAAAACATCATAGAGTCATTCTCACAAATAAAATGACGTGAATCCTATAAACATGTCCACTTTAAACAACATTCCAGCACAGGATTAAGAAAACTATAGCCAGCTCGCTTCCAACAGATTCTGAGATAAGAAATAAATTAACAAAGTTTTGCTATTGTTCACCTGTTGGCTATTTTTGCTAACAGCAACACTTCAGTGTTACATTACACCTGAATACCACTCAAACAAACAAAGAAACACCGATTTGATTATCCAAAGACAATCAGATCGACCTTGTGCTAAGATCTTAGCCACCATTTTCTACCAGTCATGCTAACTGGTGGTTAGCAGAGGGTTACTAGCTTCCAGACTAGCTGCTAGTTTGCAGGCTCGGGTGTAATCCTCTGCCCTTCTATTATACAAGAACCACAAAAGCAAGTGTATATAGTGTAAATTACAAAACAAAGCCAGTGAGATATGCTAAACGATAAATGACAGATTCTGAACAGGATTATAAGAAAAATGGTAGATATTCCTAGCAAGAGCAAGTTTTCTGAGGAAGTGAGGAAGAGTGAGGAAGAATGAAGGACGGTTTAAGGTCATCGTGATTGAGAAAAGGGAAATCCTTTTCCTCAGATGACGCAGATCGTAGATCCTAATGCTAACGACCCTGTCCCTGAACACACACCTTCCTGCCAAAACAGGAAGTGAACTTTCACCTGCCTAGAAAATTTCTGTGCATAATACAAATCACTCTCCTCAAAGCTAATTAATGTTTGCTAGCATGCTTGCTAAACGTAACCACAGAAACAACTTCTGAATAAATTTGGTAGATTTATTCCACAGTATTCGTGACGCTTTTGTCTGCCACGTTTTTTTTTGTTTGTTTGTTTTTGTATTATGGGATAGCATGCGCAGAAGAAGTGTTAAAAAACAATTAACTGAAACCTTCATTAACATTCTAGTATTTTAGCAGTTTTATATCAAAAGACAGACACATATCCAGTCAGAACAGTGTATGTGTGTGTGTGTGTGTGTGTGTGTGTGTGTGTGTGTAAAATGTTGGACAGATAGATGATAGTAATGTCGGCAGAATAAAAGGAAAACAGTATGTGTGTATATGGTTGCTGTAATAAATAAGCACACACCCACACACACGCACACAGAGATCAAAGTTCAAGGCTATGAGTTAAATTAGTTTAGACCAGGCACTGCTTACACACACATTTAATATACGGTATAAGACCAAGTCATAAAAGCTCAATCACATTTTATCCAGAGGAATGGAAATACACACACACACCCACACACACACACACAATTTAAAAATTCTCAATGTATATTCTCAGAAATATTTTTTAAAATATAGAATCATGCATATATCAACAATATTAATCATGCAGTAACAGAAAATCTGTTGAATCTGGGTGCCAAAACTTTTGGTATTGGTGGACAGAAGGAGAAAAAAATAACAGTGCCACAGGCCATGGTGAGTCTGTCATTATGAAATAAAACTTGCTTGATCGCTTAATAGGTGAGCATTAAAGTTATCAAATCTTTATAAAAGACATTTTTATTTTTTTAACAATTTTGCTTTTTCAGGGGTTTTGTTGCATTCTTTTAAGAAATATCTGAATAATCTGAGTTAGTGGTGTCGCATCATTTAAAAAAGCCAATCAGGCTCCAAAATGAAAATATGCACCAAATACAGTCTTTGAAACATCAGCTTACCAGGAAAAGGGATGGGGCTTGGAATGTTAAGGGAGGGGCCCTGATTTGCATACTCATAAAATCTGTAAAGGTAAAACTGTAGCTGCTTCAGTGTGTTTTTTCTGTCAAATCTCTCTCTCTTTCTCTCTCCCTCTCTCACACACACCCACACACACATACACTTTCTGTGCCCACTGTACAATATTACCCAGGATGCACTGCAGGAGGCCTACCAGGAGACAGATGGAGCATCAAGTGCAGTGAACAGCAACATATGAGCTCGATTTGCTCAATTACACCTCGTTACACACACACACACACACACACACACATCTCAGACAGTAAATCATCTCCATCTGTCCATGACATCATCATGAGTTCAAAACAAAAAGACAGATATGAATAAATCACACAAAGAGTAGAGTGAAGAAGAGGGTGTGGCCTGTGTGTCTGGCAGTCACAGTGAAGGAGGCGTGGCCTGTGTGTCTGGTAGTCACAGTGAAGGAGGCATGGCCTGTGTGTCTGGCAATGAAATGCTAATTAATCTGATGAGTGAGAACAGCAATATGACACACACACACCCTGACTGATAGATCCAATACGCCTTTGAGTGTGTGTGTATGTGTGCGTGTGTGTGTGTGTGTGTGTGTGTGTGCGCGCATGTGTGCGCAACAAATTGACTCAGACATAATCAGAAACTCAGGGCAAGACCGTATTAAGACCGTTAATTAATTATCCAAAACTTCACACTCCAACAAGAGGAGACAAGCTAATGTGTGTGTTTGTTTGTGTGTGTGTGTGTGTGTGTGTGTGTGTGTGTGTGTGTGTGTGTGTGTATATATGTGTGTCTTTCATGTGAAAAGAGTGAAACACCCTTCAGTGTAAATTTCTGTCTATTTTGGATCTCTGGCAGCTCAATAATATTACACAAATAGATAGTGAACAGACACGCACATGCGCACACATGCACACACACACACACACACACACACACAAACACACACAGACACACACACACACACTGCATGAATGGCTTGTGTGTCCTGACAACAAAGACATTGGCTGAGACAGAAAAAAACGATCATTTCTTTCTCTGAAAGACTGAAATCACAATGATGGACATTCTGGCTCACACACACACACACACACACACACACACACACAAAGTTAGAATAATCAAAGGAATAAAGAAAAACAAAACAAAAAGAGAACCATGTGACTCTCAGACAACACCTGGGAGAGTATTTAAGGTGGTTTTGTGGTCAGGTGTGTTGAATGAATTATTGAGTTGCTGTGAGGTGTTTAGACCACCTTAAACACACATACAACACACATCTAATCTACACATCTGAAACAAAACCACTAACACTGCTGCTAGTGGGAAAATCCAGCTGTTTGCATCTGTGTGTGTGTGTGTGTGTGTTTGTGTGAGGAAAACAGCTCATCCTCACAGCTGCTGTCTCAATTTTGCACAACAGTGTGTTCCTGAAACTCTTGCACAGTTCTGCTCACACACACACACATACACATAAATATTAACGCAAACACTAAGACTCAATAAAATACACTAATCATAACACTCATACAATTACATACACACAAATGCAATGCTAAAAACTGTAATACACATACACATCAGTACACAGTAACACAATAATACACACTGTGATATATACTGTATCATACACACACACACACACACACACAGAGTACAGTGTGAATAGTGTTATTGAGCTGTATAGAACAGGACTGGTGCACACCCTGGTGGTCAGTGGTGGTAGTGACACACTGCAGTGTTTAACACACTGAGTGTTCAGGTTTTTCTGTCTGTCCAGGACATTGATTAAATATTTTACACAACATTTATTAAACAATTAATTCAGTAATAATAATAAAAACAATCCTTAGGGAAAAAAAGCACCAAAGTGTGCCATGCTTAAAGTGTCCCTGTCCCCTATCTGCCCTACCCCCAAACTGCCCCACGCCAAATCTGCCCCATAGTCAACGTGTCCTGATTGCAGATGAATTGGAAAAATGTGATGGACGTCACTAACCTCATCTACCTGCTGCACATTCAGCTTTCACACATTTCTACAATTTATATTCAGCTTCATTCCATTTTGTGTAAACATTTACTGAATGTTTAAACATTTCAACCTAACAGAAAAGAAGAGGACGAAGAAAGAAAGAAAGAAAGAAAGAAAGAAAGAAAGAAAAACTACCGTTCTGGTCTCTCTGCCTCAGAGATTAGGAGATTTGGTACTGTGCTCAGTCTCCATAGTAACTGCGACATGATTGGGGGGCGCACACACACACACACACACACACACACACACTCCTGAACAGCTGGAGGCAAACCGGTACCTCAGAACGCTACATCGCCAGAGTTTTTGTCTGAATTGTGGCTGTTTTTATTTTTCATATGAACAGAGACGTGAAGTTCACAATCCTGCACTCATCTTCATGTAGAAATGTGTGTTTATCTCTACATTACTCATTATAACAGCTTTATTATTATTATCTTTCTAACAAGATAAATAAATATTGTGTCAATATATAAATGTATAATATAAATGTAAATATTATGTAAATAGATGAAAATGTGTTTATGTGTTCATTCATTCCTCTGTTCATGATCTGTGTTATCCAGGTTGGAGTCAGAGTCGGAGTCAGAGTAGAGCCGGAGCGGAGTCAGAGCCGGAATGGAGTTGGAGTCAGAGTGGAGACAGAGCTGGAGTGGAATCAGAGTGGAGTCAGAGTCAGAGTGGAGACAGAGTCAGAGTGGAGTCAGAGTGGAGTCAGAGTCAGAGTGGAGACAGAGACAGAGTCAGAGTGGAGTCAGAGTTGGAGTGGAGTTGGAGTCAGAGTGGAGACAGAGTCAGAGTGGAGTTGGAGTCAGAGTGGAGACAGAGTCAGAGTGGAGACAGAGTCAGTGTGGAGTCAGAGACGGACTCAGAGTTAGCGTGGAGTCAGAGTCGGAGTGGAGTCAGAGTCAGAGTGGCGTCAGAGTCGGAGTGGAGTTGGAGTCAGAGTGGAGTCAGAGTCGGAGTGGAGTTGGAGTCAGAGTGGAGTCAGTGTGGAGTCAGAGACGGACTTAGAGTTAGCGTGGAGTCAGAGTCGGAGTGGAGTCAGAGTCAGAGTGGAGTCAGAGTCGGAGTGGAGTCAGAGTCGGAGTGGAGTCGGAGTGGAGTCGGAGTTGGAGTCAGAGTGGAGTCACAGTCGGAGTGGAGTTGGAGTCAGAGTGGAGTCAGTGTGGAGTCAGAGACGGACTCAGAGTTAGCGTGGAGTCAGAGTCGGAGTGGAGTCGAGTGGAGTCGGAGTCAGAGTGGAGTCAAAGTCAGAGTGGAGTCAGAGTCGGAGTCGGAGTGGAGTTGGAGTCAGAGTGGTGTAATTAGTAATTTGTTTATATCCTGTGTGTGTCTCCAGCTCGATGTGTTGATTTTACATTCTATACACTAATAATAAACACTTTGTCCAGTTACATATGTATGTGTTTTTTTTGTGTGTGTGTGTGTGTGTGTGTGTGTGTGTGAGCGAGTCAGTGTTTGAAGACCATTCTGAATTAAACAGAAGAGACCGAGTGTGTTCTAGCGATTTCTCTAGTGAGAAGCTGTATATTTGTGATAAGTGGAACATCCAAGACAACAGCAGCGCGTCGATAAAAACTTCACAGAGGAGACAGAGCTGAAGACAAATGTCCTCAGAGAGACAGTGTGTGTGTGTGTGTGTTGGAGATCAAAGGTGTGGTGCATCATCCGGTTCATAACGACTCATCACACACTCGTCAGTGGCGTTAAAGTCAATAACGATAATAAATCTCATTTTACACTTTACTCTGCGCTGTTTTCACAACCCACCATGCTTTGCTTTCCTGAGCAGTAAACAAGTGGGTGGAGTCAAGCGCCCCCTGGAGGTGTGTCTATAACATGACTATAGCACGGACCTGTTTTTTTTTCTTTGACCTTTTTTTCTTCTTTCACTTGCTTTGGATTCTACGATTTTAACAGATGTTTCTTTGTCATCACCAGATATTTATTTATTTGTAGCGGTAAGAACAATAAAAAAAAATCCTCACTGCACCTTTAAGGCCGGACCATTATTCCAAACTAGAGACTTTTCTTTCATTACTACTGAATCTACTCGTTCTGGAAGCCATAATAAGAAACACAGGCCTATAATTCTTTTCTGTACACGCTGCACAGCTAACTCCTGAAACAAGAACACATTGTTATGCTAATGACAGCGTTAGCTGCAGTGAGCTTAACACTAACACACACACACAGTGTTTGATCCCATGTAACGAGCTGAAATTTGTGTGTGTACCTGTGTATCCAGCATCATCATCATCACCACCATCCACAGCTCATATCTCCTTCTTCCTCCTCCTCCTCCTCTTGGTCAGTTCTCACGGTCTCGTAGGGTTTCAATCCAACCCGTCCTCCAGCAGCACTCGGGAAAGCACGCACGCGCTCTGGAACGCACTCCGGAGTGTAACTAGGGGTCATCAGAGGTTATCCACTACAAACACATCCAGCACAGTGAATGTCCGAGGGGGAGAAAGTGCAAAAATCCAGCACTGTTTATTTCACCCTCCCCCCCCCTTTAACCCTGAGGACGATTAAACGAGACGAGGATGAGGAAAATCGAGGAAGCACCGAGCTCCAGCTGCACTGGATTCTGGAAAAGTGCTAAGTGGTTAAGGTTCTGTGCTATTAATCAGAAGGTTGTGTGTTCAAAACCCACTGCCAGAGAGCTCTTACTGAGGAAGAACCCTCATTCCTCAGGTGATCAGTTGTGTGCTTTTTGTAAACGTCAGGAAGTCTCCACTGGTGCTGCACTGCTTATTAAAGAAACCCTGAACGTCTCCATTTAATTCCAGCTAGCTCTGAGTTACCCTTTAAAGGATCCACACTCTCCCACAGCAGCCCGTTCTCCTCAGCAGTGATCTCAATTACGGACCGCTCTAAAAAAAATAATAATAATTTAAAAACCCCAACAGAAACCTTTAAGGTGTCTCTTTTAATTCCAGAAATGTTGGATTTTCCCTTTAAAGGACTTGTACAGTTTTCTCGGTAACGCTGCGTCCGGTTTCAGACGAGATGCAGATCAGCGCTCAGGTGTGATCTTGATTATGGACATCACACCCCTTCACACTTCCAAAAGTGGAAAAGTCAATACAAATACATCCCTTTAACTCCAACCACGTCAGACTGGAATGAAAAATGAATTTCTAAAAAAAAAAAAAGAAAGTGTATTCTGATATCTGTCCTAGCTGAGAGTCAGACATTCAGTGTCAAGATACAAACTGTGGATCTTCAAATCCAAAAATATGTAGATTAGTGATGTTCCTTTAATGACGATGTAGCTGTAATTGGTGTCTACCTTTGACCTTTTCATCTGAGAGGGTACAGGTGAGATGCTCAGGATGCGGATCCGTGCACACTAGATGATGCACACTAGATGATGCATACTAGGCCACTTCATAAAGTCTGCAACGGTGCACAATCTTCAATCCTACAACCGAGATTACAATCCCGGGTTAAACCCGGGTGTGTGCGGATTTAATCCGAAATAAATCCAGGTCAGGACAGACAGGACCGAATGATGAGGATGAAGAAGATGCAGCAGCTTCATCATGCCTGGTTCATCTTTCCATTTTTTCTCTCTCCGAATCATCAACACACCACATCCCAAATATTCATCCCATTTTTAAGGCACCGCGCGCGCGTTTCTCCATATTTTCTCCTTCCTCCAAATTGTGCTTGAATTCCATCTTCTCTCTCCTTTTTTTTTTTTTTTTTTTGCTCCTCTGACAAAATGGACGGCCTCTCTTGCTTTTTTTCTTATCTCTCGAGCTCAGTCCGTTTCCACTCCCTTGTATTTTTCTCCCGCTCCATTCTCACATTCTTCCCATATGCAAGAAGACAAGAAAACCCTGCAGGAATGATAAATCAGAGAGAAAACTCGTGCATTCCGGTGAAAGTCTCTGCTTTTTTTTTCTTAACGCGGTGATTTAAATAAAACGCACCCAGATCGACGGGATCGGACTGCACACGCTGTATGCTGGGTAGAGTGGCTCAAAATCAGCACGCTCGCTCGCACTTGCATGATGAAATCGGATTGGATGTCTGAGAACAGCCTGAAAGAAATTCGTAATGAATTACAATTTACATGCTAATAAAGCAGTCTGTATGCTGGGTAGACTAGGTCAAAATTTTAACGCTCGCTTAATTTACAGACTGAAATCTGAGCCGATATCCGAAAGCGGTTCGAAACAAAACGTGGATTCACCTTAAACCTTGCATTCTGCTTGGGAACTATTTTTCGATATAGCGGTATTAATGGATTTTACCATAGGGACAAAAGAGTGTGGTGATATTAGCATAGTGCTACTGCATGAAAAAAAGTCAGTGGGGTGATAGTTTTATTTTTCGTATCTTTCTTTTTACTGTGTATCATTCACGTGGAAACATGAATTAAAGTTTTACTCTAAAAAGGTCATTACGGTCCAAATCTTCTTTTAAATATACACTTCATCCACATTTAACATATAACAAACGTGTTTTTTTCAATATATTGCACATAATATAGAATTAAACATGAATGTACAATCTACTCTAATCAAATTTTTTTTAAAAATAGAACGCAAAGCCCAAACTCTACACTAATAACTGATTCAACATAACACACAAAAATCACAGCACGGACATGCTGATTTTGAGCCGCTTTATCCAGCATAAATCTCAGCCGAGGTGAAGTGCAGAGACAGCGCTGCTCGTGATGATTGATTCACAAACGAATCGATTCTTTTCGTATTGATTCATAAGATCGGTTGACTCGCAGACATGAGCAGATCAAGAATTTTTTTTCTTTAATCTGTTGTACTCATAAACTAGTGATGGAAATTCTGGCTCTTTTCAGTGAATCAGATCATTTGAATCATCTAAGCAATATGAGTTGACTTTCGAACTGACCTTTGGTCATTTTTTTTTTTTTCTAAACAGGACAAAGTTTGATGTATTGAGTTAGATCCTCTCAGTCATGTTGTCTGATACACACAGCTGAGAAGAACCATTCCTGCTTATGAACAGAAAAGAGTGTATTCAATCATTTTGATACATATACATTATATATATATGAGTACACCCCTCACATTTTTTTTCCCTCACAACACCCCTCAAATATCTGATTATATCTTTTCATGTGACAACACTGAAATTAGCCATTTTCCCTCCCCGGTGTCATGTGACTTGTTAGTGTTACAAGGTCTCAGGTGTGAATGGGGAGCAGGTGTGTTAAATTTGGTGTCATTGCTCTCACACTCCCTTATACTGGTCACTGGATGTTCAACATGGCACTTCATGGCAAAGAACTTTCTGAGGATCTGAAAAAAATAATTGTTGCTCTACATAAAGATGGCCTAGGCTATAAGAAGATTGCCAAGACCCTGACACTGAGCTGCAGCACGGTGGCCAAGACCATAGAGCGGTTTAACAGAACAAGTTCCACTCAGAACAGGCCTCGCCATGGTCGACCAAAGAAGTTGAGTGCATGTGCTCAGCATCATATCCAGAGGTTGTCTTTGGGAAATAGACGTATGAGTGCTGCCAGCATTGCTGCAGAGGTTGAAGGGGTGGGGGGTCAGCCTGTCAATGCTCAGACCATACGCCGCACACTGCATCAAATTGATCTGCATGGCTGTCGTCCCAGAAGGAAGGCTCTTCTAAAGATGATGCACAAGAAAGCCCGCAAACAGTTTGCTGAAGACAAGCAGACTAAGGACATGGATTACTGGAACCATGTCCTGTGGTCTGATGAGACCAAGATAAACTTATTTGGTTCAGATGGTGTCAAGCGTGTGTGGCGGCAACCAGGTGAGGAGTACAAAGACAAGTGTGTCTTGCCTACAGTCAAGCATGGTGGTGGGAGTGTCATGGTCTGGGGCTGCATGAGTGCTGCCGGTACTGGGGAGCTACAGTTCATTGGGGGAACCATGAATGCCAACATGTACTGTGACATACTGAAGCAGAGCATGATCCCAGCATGTATTCCAGTATGATAACGACCTCAAACACACCTCCAAGATGACCAGTGCCTTGCTAAAGAAGCTGAGGGTGAAGGGGATGGACTGGCCAAGCATGTCTCCAGACCTAAACCCTATTGAGCATCTGTGAGGCATCCTCAAACGGGAGGTAGAGGAGCACAAGTTCTCTAACATCCACCAGCTCCGTGATGTTGTCATGGAGGAGTGGAAGAGGACTCCAGTGGCAACCTGTGAAGCTCTGGTGAACTCCATGCCCAAGAGGGTTAAGGCAGTGCTGGAAAATAATGGTGGCCACACAAAATATTGACACTTTGGGCCCAATTTGGACATTTTCATTTAGGGGTGTACTCATTTTGTTGCCAGCGGTTTAGACATTAATGGCTGTGTGTTGAGTTATTTTGAGGCGACAGCAGATTTACACTGTTATACAAGCTGTACACTCACTACTTTACATTGTAGCATAGTGTCATTTCTTCAGTGTTGTCACATGAAAAGATATAATCAAATATTTACAAAAATGTGAGGGGTGTACTCACTTTTGTGAGATACTGTGTATATATATATATATATATATATATATATATATATATATATATATATATATATATACTTTCATATATTTAAAAAAGGTCAAATTTGAAAGCCTTATAGGGTTCTTCAGTTGTTCATTTGTGATAACCCTTATCATTACTATGTAGAACAGTATCAGAAAGGGTTACCACTAGAACTATTTTAGGAGAGTATGGCAGGTAGCGTAGTTGCCTCACAGCACCACGGTTCCTGGTTTAATCCTTACTAAGATGCCAAACAAGTTTATAAGTTGGGTTCTAGAAGGAACACTACTCAGAAAGAGCCTGGATGAACATGTAGATACTGAAGCTCAGGTCCAGAACGTACGAGTCAGTGTAACATGCTGCTGATGTGTTTATCCCCACCACCTCCCTCTCAGATCAAGGGTTAGTGTCTGTCAGTGACCTCAGTGCTCCTGAACTCGAGTGTGTGTGTGTGTGTGTGTGTGTATGTGGGGCTGAAACACTCGAGTCAGCACCATGTGGAAGTAATCAAACAGAGAACCAGAGTTACATAACAGACATGAGGACACAGAGAGAGAGATCAAGAGAGAGTGAGAGAGAGAGAAAGAGAGAGAGAGAAAAGCAAGGGTTTATTTTTTATTAAAGAAAGACTAAGATAAAGACAGAGGGGGTAGATGAAAGGAAAAAGTAAAGATGAAAGAAGAGGAGTGAGAGAGAGAGTGAGAGATTTAATAAAAAGAGTGACAGAGTGGGTGTGTAAAAAGAGAGCCGGAAAATGTTGTATGGAAAGACATAAGTGAAATAGTATTAATAGGATTTGGAAAGAAAAAATGAAGTAAGAGTGTGTGTGCATGTTTGTGACAGAGAGAGAGAGAGAGAGAGAGAGAGAGAGAGGTTGAAGGGTGGAGAGGTGAAGAATGTGAGATGAGAAGGGAGTAAGAATGAGTAAGAAACTAATACAAACAGCATGAGATTTAGTTTTGGACAGACAGCCACAAAGAAAGGGAGAGAAGAAATATTCCAAAAGAGAGAGAGAGAGAGAGAGAGAGAGCGAGAGAGAGAGACAGAGAGGAGGTCTCGGTCATCTTTGGCATTCATTCTGGCCCAATAAAACTGCCAAAAAGCTACAGTGTTCTTCACACTTAAAGCAGCAGCTCACCAACAAATGTAAATGTCCACAATGTTCCCTTTAAACCAGATCTGAAGTTCACTGCTCTAGATTTACCTAATGTACCCAGATTTAGTAATGTAGATTTACTTAATGTATCTTAACCGAATCTTGCTGTGTTTATATACACAGATTTACGAACAACTCAATCTCATACAAAATCTGCTTTCAATCTAGTAACCGAGACAAATTGTTTTATTTTACTTTTTTTTTAACCCCACCCCTTACTCCAACCTTAACCAATCAGAAGTGAGATATCGAGAGAGATAGTTTGTATGGTTCATATCACTAATTGGATAATGGGTTTTGACAGGTCTAGGTCAAAGGTCTTCATCAGTTATAATGATCTTGGCAGGTCAAAGGTCATCACCAACCATCATTTTCTTGACAGTTGTCGTTAACGGTCATCACATCAATCCTAATTATGTTGATAGTTGTATATCAAAGATAATGTTGCATACATTCTGCACTTATATCAATCAATCCTAATTATGTTGAGAGAATCACGCCAAAGATAATATTACATACGGTCTGCACTTATGTCATTATCTTAACAGTTGTCGTTAAAAGTTATTAGCAACCATCATTATCTTAACATGTAGGTCATCACCAACCATCATTTTCTTAACTCTTGAAGGTTAAAAATGGATAATGGTTTATATAATAAAAGGTTTGCTGTAATCTGTTGCGTTCCCACACGCACACACATACATACATACACACATACGCATGCACACACGCGCACACACACACAGAGAAGATATCCCCCACTCAGAATAAAAGAAATTAAAATGCTACATCCAGTAGGTGTTGGTATAAACACCATAAGTTTATAGAAGAAGAAGACCACACCCACCCTCTTGATTTTAAAATACTTACAATACAACGTGTATGAGCTTTCAACATGGCTTACCATAACGCACCGAAAAAACTTTCACTCTTTTTTGGGAAGATTAGAAAAAATTTAGAGCATGAAACGATTCAATATTGGGTAATGTCAAACGGTTGTACAGCCAGATTTTTTTCGATGCAGAAAAAGGAGACGTTGTGCTTTTCAAATTCTCGGTCCCGGGTCACATCCACTGGAGCCGTGCTACAGAGATTGTAACTTTTGCTGAGGGTGACTGGAAAAAGTTCAGAAAATGGTGTAAGGATTTTGACTACATTGTTAGAATGGACTTCTTTTCCCCGCATGCGTACAGGCATAAATGGAGCAGTACATCTCTGCAATGTAAATATCACATCAGAGCAACAAATTTCTCCAAGAATCAGGTTTCACTGCACTGTGTTGCTGTATTAACCAGTGACGACGCACCTGATAAAAAGACAACTGTGAAGTGAGGTATGAACGAACCAGCTGGCACGATCTACAATGCTACTTCCATCAAATCGATGACTTATTCCAAAAAATTGGAAGAAACAAAGAAACAGTGAAAATAAAAGTAAGGCTAGAAGATCTCTTCTGAGATCGTCAATATACTACTCTTGAGCAGAAACCCCACCTTCCCCAAGACTCCTCCCGCATGATATATAAAATGAGTCTGACTACATATCGAGTCAAAGCCTTCTGAGCATCAACAAGCGATATGGCTCGTGAACTGAGTCCCGTTTTCTACAACTCTACCCTGGATGCTACCCTGGATGATGATGTGACCAGTTTGGGTTTTGAAGACGGCAAAAACCTAGGAAAAAGAAATCTGACCTTTCTGACAACGAACGATGAAACCGACAGGTGTATGACCAACACCGTGCTAGCCATCATACGTGCGGTTACAATAGAACTGCTGGACAGAATTATCCATCAAGATCTGAAGGACAACTGTCACGGGTGCGCGATCGATCATCCGAGTCAACTCCAACACGCGTATTTGTTCGATCCTGACAAGTACTATCTGCACCTAAACACCTACGTATTGCTGAAAAATCTGTTTAAACCGTGGTTCAAATACACATTGGCAAGAGGTCTGAAATTGTGTGGTATCAATCACACTCCATCCCTGGAAAAAATTCAAGGTATCGCCGAAGCCATCGTGTGTGAATGGCGAGACGAGCCTCACATCAAAACCATGCTGAACGAGGTCAAAGAGAAAATCAAAGACATTTTCAACGAGCAGGTGTACGAAGACACTGTGGACTACTGGACCTTATATATAATACATATAGCGCAGAAACGTCCGAAATGCAATTCGGATACAGAGACTAAAAAAATGAGAACTGAAAATACTCCATTACCTTATGATTTGTCAACTTGAGAAAATCAAAGACATTTTCAACGAGCAGGTGTACAAAGACTACTGGGGACTACGAGGACTACTGGACCTTTCACTCATCTCTGGATCCGGCTGACCCGCCGCATACATGGGAAACTTCAAAACATGCCACGTTTATTCTGACTGCGAGAAAAGCCTGAAGCCAAACAAAACAAAATGCCGAAGACATTCGTAAATAACGTGTGTACTTTACACACTTGTGTGTATCAAGTTTTATCTTACATGCTTTGCTCAAATGTTTGAATGTAAAACTAATCATATGTCTAAACCTGTGTGTGATGTAAAATTGTTTAGAAAGGAAAACGTTCCTTTGATTCAATTCGTAATACCATGCTCACGTGCTCTGAGATAAAATGCTTAATCTACACTTGCATTTGATCATTCTTGACACTCGAAAATGAATGAACGATTGATGAAGAATATATATTATACGCCATCAGACCCTGGTTCGTATGGTGGCGTTGAGATCTGCAAAGAGCTATTGTTGAGAAAATAGGTGAAAGAGCTAATGATACTGAAAAAAAAAACTGGTTAGCAGAGCAGGATGCATACAGTCTACAGAAACCAGTATCTACAAAGTTTAAAAGAAACAAGGATTTTGTAAAGAACATCGATGAACAGTGGCAAGCTGATTTAGTCGATATGAGCAACCTGACAACGCAACCTGAGTAATGACCACGCAAAATTTATGATCACGTGCATAGATATTTTATTCAAATATGCCTGGGTACGTGTGTTACGAAACAAGACTGGACTCGAGGTAACTAAAGCCTTTGATTCCATTCTACAGGAAGGTAGAGTCCCCAAAAAAAATACAGCCTGAACAAGGGAAGGTGTTTTTTAACAAAAATTTTCAAACATTAATGAAAAAACATGACATTGTTCACTTTGCTACGGGTACGGGGCTAAACGTAAGATGTGGATTGCAATTAAAAGATAAAGTTTGTAATAAAGTTTTGTGGGGTTTTTTCATGTCATGGTTCAAACGATCATTGATTTTGAAATCATTTTTAACAGCCTCAGATGTTTTAGCGCCCCCTCACCTCTCCGGAATGGTTCCACGAATAAACGAATAAATAAAACAGCAGGAGACAGAGGTTCTGCCAATGGGATGTAGTTTAATAGCGTTTTTAAAAGCTCCACGTCTAGAGAAGGTCATCGTACATGACGGTGTACGTTGGGAAGCCCGGATATCACACAGCAGCTCAACGCACCGCAGACGATATTCATGTCCTGGACATGACATGCAACGCGTAGGTGTAGGCCTGCTCCTGCAGCTCGTTGTACGAGTGAGCGTTGGCGTACTGCCAAATTCCTAAGCAGTTTTCAGGAAGTCGCAACAGCCGCGAACAAGGTCTCACATGAGCAGGTAAGTGGCCATGACAAACAGAGCCTGCACGTTATCAGTGGTGACTCGAACATCCTGGGTGTAGATGTAGAGGATTATAAGCTCCATGATGTCTGGAGATACATTCTTGATGGTGTACACCATCTGATCCGAGCGGCTCCCTTTCGTGAACAGGGCTCTGGAATATTAGGACGAGGAAACATATTAGGAACAACAGTTTGCTCTATAGACTGGAAATCACGAATTGGAATCCTGGTGATGATGATGTGAAAGCTGTAGTTTGAGAGCGTTTAAATGGAGGGCGTGTCTCTGGCCTGTCAAAATGAAATAAACCCTCTGCTTTACGTCACTAAGCTGTGGCCTCAAACTACATGTCTACATGATTTCATGATTAGTGTTTAATTTAAGTTGCCCAACATCAAACACAGTATATTATAATGACATTGATATTATAATAAACCTGGAAGCACCACATTCACCTGGCTGAATATATTACAGAACTTTAGAGATTTTATTTTGACATTTTTATTTGTAAAAAAAAAAGAAAGAAAGAAAAATAATTCTCATTGTTTTAACATATTTCCTCTTGCTGCAATCAGTCTTAACTCTTGAAATGCAAAAGAACTAGACAAAAATAATAAATGAATAAATCCAGTCATTATATCTAGCAATTAGATAATAAAAACTATTCTACAGGAGGCTCAAACATGAAGACAAGAAATTCACATTTAAGTATCACACAAAAGATCGTAAAAAAAAAAAAAAAATAGAACACATTACAATCATCTTTAAAACAATCCTTGAGGTGATCAGACGAGTGCGTCCAGTCTATTCAGTTCATGGCTGATGTCTTTTCTTCTCAAAATGATGTACAGATACACCCGAGTGCTCCACAACACCAAACCACTGTATGTTCTGCTTTTCTAGATGCGCACACACTTATTAATGATTAACTTAAACTTTTCATTTAATATTTCAGTAATAACACCTGGAACAATCTTGTGTTGTTGTTTTTTTTTCTTCTTAGCTGCTAAGATGCTGAGGGCTGAGCTTCAGGAGCCAGATTCTCAAGTTCACGTTCGTCACATTGTGGAGGTGAGCCCTGCGTTTGTATGATGTTTAATGTAAAAGCTGCACAAGTTAATGATGTTAATCAGTTTTTTCTTCCGTGTTTAATATTACACCGTGACGTACTCACCCTGTATTTCTGTTTACACCCACATGTTCGTTGCAGCTAGCCGATGTCGTTTCTAACTCTGTAATAACCAGAACAAAAACGATCATATCGTCTATCTAAACATCTATCTATATATTCATATTCCTCAACAATACACGCATACCTTTCTCTGTTCTTCTTCCCTGTGTGTGATGGGGAAAACGTGACAGTGTTTTAGAATAGAAACTGGTCGTGTTTAGAGCATGCACAAGTACTAATCCGGTCCGGCTGTAAATACAGGGAGTGTAGTGTCCGGTAAATAACTTGGTTGCATAAGTGTGCACACTAAACTAAACTAATACTTAGTTGAAGCACCTTTAGATTTTATCACAGTATTCAGTCTTTTTGGGTAAGAGACAATCAGTTTGGTTCATCTTGACTTAGCGATATTTTGCCATTCTTCTTTGCAAAAGCATTCTGTACAGCCATCTTCAGGTCATCACGCAGATTTTTGATTAGATTTAGCGCTTGACTTGTGTTGGTGAAGCCATTCCTTTGTTGATCTGGAGGTTTGCTTTGGGTTGTTATCAGGTCTTCTCGGTTGATATAGAGGTGAGGATAGGTAGAAAGTGGAGGACCCAGGAGGCAGTCGACCAGGCTGAAGCTCGGCTGTGGCATAGTGTGCTGGTGGGGACAGTGGTGTCAGGACATGCAGGGCTTGGCTGGATCCAAAGACCTTAATACGACAAGGCCCGGGGAAAGGACAGCCGTCGACTGGTCCAAGAAGAAATTTGAGCAGAGGTGGAGGAAAGATGCATCAGCAGGATGGTGGGGATGCGACAAGAAGGGGCGTGGACTCGATGGGAACAGGTAATGGATCGAAAGATCTTGTGGTCAGAGTTGTGGAAAGCGGAGCCACATCAGATCTAGTTCTTTATCCAATCAGTCTATAATGTCCTCCCCAGCCCAACCAACCTCTTTTCCTGGAGCCTGATAGACACCACTGCATGCCCTCTGTGCCAAAGAAGAGGATCCCTGGAGCACATATTAAGCTGCTGCCCTAAAGCCCTGTGAGAGGGACGTTATCGGTGGCACCACGACCAGGTGCTAAGGGTTATTTGCAGAAGCCATCAGCAAAGGGATCTCTCTAAGTAGGCACTGGCAGCCAGCATTTGTTAGGGCTGGAGAGAAACCACCACGGAGCAGGAATCCAGCAGGGGGACTTCTGGCAACAACCCGGGACTGGCAGCTAAAGGTCAACCTGGGAAGGCAGCTCAAATTCCCAGAAACCATCGCCACGACCAAACTTAGGTCTGACATGGTCCTCTTTTCAGAATCATCAGGGCAGGTGGACCTATTGGAATTGACTGTGCCCTGGAAGGACCGAATGGAAGACGCGATTGAACGGAAGAGGGCCAAGTACAAGGAGTTGGCAGGTGAATGTCTTAGCAGGGGATAGAAGACCCGCTACCTCCCCATTGAGGTTGGCTGCCGAGGGTTTGCTGGCCAGTCACTCTGCAGGGCCCTCAAGCTTCTGGGACTCAGGGGGGTGGGCAATAAGAAAGCCAACAGGAACATCACTGATGCCGCTGAGAAGGCATCTAGATGGCTATGGATCAAAAGGGGTGATCCGTGGACCACACAAGCTTGATACAGTTTGACTGAAATTTCGGCTGGGATTTTCATTTTGAGTACTGCTCTGGTCTGACAATCTTAAATTTGCATTCAACTGGTTGACTGCATCGATTAGATCAGGGTTTAATTGTACTGAATGACCGTGTTCATTTAGGTTATTTTGTAACTCTAACAGACACCGATTTAATTCAGAAAATATGTCGTATGGCGTCACCGGTGTGTTTGATACGTTGTAATTTGGACCCTGATTAGGTCTCTGACTAACAACCTGGTGTGACGGAATTAAACTTTCATTCAGCTGGTTCATCGCTTCAGTTAAACATGGGTTCAGGGTTGTGTACGGATCATGATGTAACAGACCATTTGAAGAACTCTGGTTTCCATCATAATAGAAATCATAAGGTAATGGAGTATTTTCAGTTCTCATTTTTTTAGTCTCTGTATCCGAATTGCATTTCGGACGTTTCTGCGCCATATGTATTATATATAAGGTCCAGTAGTCCACAGTGTCTTCGTACACCTGCTCGTTGAAAATGTCTTTGATTTTCTCTTTGACCTCGTTCAGCATGGTTTTGATGTGAGGCTCGTCTCGCCATTCACACACGATGGCTTCGGCGATACCTTGAATTTTTTCCAGGGATGGAGTGTGATTGATACCACACAATTTCAGACCTCTTGCCAATGTGTATTTGAACCACGGTTTAAACAGATTTTTCAGCAATACATAGGTGTTTAGGTGCAGATAGTACTTGTCAGGATCGAACAAATACGCGTGTTGGAGTTGACTCGAATGATCGATCGCGCACCCGTGACAGTTGTCCTTCAGATCTTGTTGGATAATTCTGTCCAGCAGTTCTACTGTAACCGCACGTATGATGGCTAGCACGGTGTTGGTCATACACCTGTCGGTTTCATCGTTCGTTGTCAGAAAGGTCAGATTTCTTTTTCCTAGGTTTTTGCCGTCTTCAAAACCCAAACTGGTCACATCATCATCCAGGGTAGCATCCAGGGTAGAGTTGTAGAAAACGGGACTCAGTTCACGAGCCATATCGCTTGTTGATGCTCAGAAGGCTTTGACTCGATATGTAGTCAGACTCATTTTATATATCATGCGGGAGGAGTCTTGGGGAAGGTGGGGTTTCTGCTCAAGAGTAGTATATTGACGATCTCAGAAGAGATCTTCTAGCCTTACTTTTATTTTCACTGTTTCTTTGTTTCTTCCAATTTTTTGGAATAATTCATCGATTTGATGGAAGTAGCATTGTAGATCGTGCCAGCTGGTTCGTTCATACCTCACTTCACAGTTGTCTTTTTATCAGGTGCGTCGTCACCGGTTAATACAGCAACACAGTGCAGTGAAACCTGATTCTTGGAGAAATTTGTTGCTCTGATGTGATATTTACATTGCAGAGATGTACTGCTCCATTTATGCCTGTACGCATGCGGGGAAAAGAAGTCCATTCTAACAATGTAGTCAAAATCCTTACACCATTTTCTGAACTTTTTCCAGTCACCCTCAGCAAAAGTTACAATCTCTGTAGCACGGCTCCAGTGGATGTGACCCGGGACCGAGAACTTGAAAAGCACGTCTCCTTTTTCTGCATCGAAAAAAATCCGGCTGTACAACCGTTTGACATTACCCAATATTGAATCGTTTCATGCTCTAAATTTTTTCTAATCTTCCCAAAAAAGAGTGAAAGTTTTTTCGGTGCGTTAGGGTAAGCCATGTTGAAAGCTCATACACGTTGTATTGTAAGTACAGAGTATTTTAAAATCAAGAGGGTGGGTGTGGTCTTCTTCTTCTATAAACTTATGGTGTTTATACCAACACCTACTGGATGTAGCATTTTAATTTCTTTTATTCTGATTGGGGAATATCTTCTCTGTGTGTGTGTGCGCGTGTGTGCATGCGTATGTGTGTATGTATGTGTGTGTGCGTGTGGGAACGCAACAGATTACAGCAAACCTTTTATTATATAAACCATTATCCATTTTTAACCTTCAAGAGTTAAGAAAATGATGGTTGGTGATGACCTACATGTTAAGATAACGATGGTTGCTAATAACTTTTAACGACAGCTGTTAAGATAATGACATAAGTGCAGACCGTATGTAATATTATCTTTGGCGTGATTCTCTCAACATAATTAGGATTGATTGATATAAGTGCAGAATGTATGCAACATTATCCTTGATATACAACTATCAACATAATTAGAATTGATGTGATGACCGTTAACGACAACTGTCAAGAAAATGACGGTTGGTGATGACCTTTGACCTGCCAAGATCATTATAATTGATGAAGACCTTTGACCCATTATCCAATTAGTGATATGAACCATACAAAATATCTCTATTGAGATATCGCTATCGAGATATCTTAAAAATCCTCTCAAAATTCAAAACCCTTTTACACAAGCAGAGTGTTTACTTTCACACAGATTCGTCTTTGACGAGGTCAAAGAGTCTGAAGCCTTGGAGTTTTCCAAAAACAAACACTTTAGTGTTAAAATCATCAGCAAGCATCACAAAGACGTGAACACAGTCGACAAATCTGCATGAATAATCCATTCGTATGTCGTACATTTAATAACTTGATCTGGAAAGTGGTATTGCGATTCATTTGCTTAGAAGCATGTGCCAGTAATCAATTGCACAATTATATCGCAATATTATCATCATCACGGATGTCTCGATGTAACATTCAGTTTTACAGAAGCGGTCCAATATTTCTCCAACAGTCTGTAGTTATTTCTAAGAGTAATATTGCCAACGCAGTAAAAAAAACAACAACAAAAAAAACAGCCTGTTTGTGCATCCATACAGTTCCATTATGTATTTTTCGGTTCCGTTTCAGCAACGAGGGAACGCATCAGAGCATCATTGGCATCAGAGACTGCAGAGAAACACACTTTAGCAGGTTAAATAGCAAACGTGCTAATATATTACCGGGATTAGTACATGGTTAGTAAACTCATGACACTTTTCCACTGACGCGGTGCCGCAGCTTTATCCGGAACCGTGCTCGTTCAGCAACTTGGTTCAGTTCTGATGCCATAACAAAGAGCGTGTGTCTATCTTGAGAGAGATGGCCACGCCTCCTTCATTAGGAATGACATTTGCAGAGGCCACACCCCTTTTCCTGGATCTGACAGACACATATATGCCACACTTTCTTTACCGGCACATTGGTCACACCTCAGCCATGCCTACTTTACTAGGATGGACAGTCAAAAGAAGCCACTTTGACTGGCAATGACAGGTACAGAAGCTACACCCACTTCACTATGACTAACAGGTAAAAAGGTTCAAATTATGAGTGACATCACAAAGCTCACACCTTATTTCCCAGGACTGACAGGTGCATACGCCACACCTCCATCACTAGGACTGATATCACAAAAGACTACACCTCCATCACTAGGAAGAACAGGCAAAAAGGCCACACCTCCATTTCTAGAAAGAACATGGACAGAGGCCACGCCTCTCTCACTAGGACTAACGTCACAGAGGCCACACCCACTTCACTCAGACTAGCCAGTGATCTAAACGCAATGCAGCGCTAAACTATTTTATTGTTATTTAATCCAGTAGCGCCGCTTGCTAGCCAGCTGATTGAGTCTGCAATCAAATGTAACTTAAACTCCGCCCTCGTTGACTCAGTGACGCACGTCATTCAACACGTTAAAAAAAAAAATCGAGACGTAAGGGATTGGACAATAAAATAAGTTCTTGAAGTTAAGCTCAGTCTGTAAGCTCCGCCCACATGATGATGTAACAGTTAGAGAACCGGATCAGTGCTGGCTCCATGTCAGTGGAAAAGGTATTGGTGACTAAAAACATCACCGATTTTCTAAACACACACACACACACACACACACACTCTCACAAAATCTCCACTTACAGCAGAACCTGGAGAACAGGAATGGAGAGAACATGAAAGAAAATAAAAAATATACATTAATATATGGAGATTTCGGCTTTACATAGTGTTGGCTCTCCCCGAGCCCGTACAGACATGTGCCAATAATCAATTACACAACAGATCGCACAAGATAACCAACACACACAATACTGTCATCTCCCACATGCCATCCTTTATTCACGTTTAAGCATTTCCCTGTGTTAAGGTCCTGATTATATCCCATAATTCCCTTCACCATGAGCGTTTCACAGACATGCATAATGAGGAATAACGCTCATCAGTGTAGTGATTGCGTAAAGAATAAAACAACATGGTGTTGGTGTGATGAAGCGGGGTTACTGTTACCTCCACAATGCTGATTGCGTATTTTCCTAACAGCACGTGTTTTGTTCCTCTTATACCACATTCTTAAATCGCTTATAGCCGCGGAAAGTCGGTGAAACAACTTTTTTTTACTCTTACTCCCGAAGCTGATAAGACCAAAAAAACAAACAAACAAAAAAAACCCCCGCAGTTCCTCTGTCCTGAAGACGTCTGCTTTACCTCTAACACTGGAGACTCCTTCCATAAACGTTAAATAAACATCTCCTTACAAAAAACACTTTAATCTCCTCATTATCAGTGTCCACTGCACATGTCCCTGTGAATGAGCTGTTGCCATAGAAACGATAACATATCCGAATGAGCGTGTTAATATAAACCTGTCAGAGCTGCTGTTATAGAAAACTAATCAACACCTTCTGACCAATCAGAGTCCAGAACTCAACAGCGCTGTGGTGTAACGCATTTTTAGGACATAGACCTATATTAATCCTTCGTTATTGCATTACACTATAAAGTAGAAATGTTGAGTGACGCAGAGGATAACATACGCCAAAATCGTATGCATAGCAACAATAACAGTGGAGCGTTGATAAGTGTGACTAGACATTTATCGGGCGGTTTTTGATTTTTTTTGGGCTCAAACATCATATAACTGATTACCGGCACGTGCTTAGTGTCGAATACGTGTTTGTTCATGGTGTGCGCTGCTGCTAAATTTAATTTCCCCCCTTTTCCATCATGAATACATCCATACACAAAAATAAAAAAGCAGACATTTATAAAGTAAAACTTTTTTAAAAAAAATTAAGAAAAACACTTAACCCTTCACTTGGATTGTAAATTTGGAGAGTGTTTTGGACACTGACGAATCCTTTTCAAGTGTTCAGTGCAAACAAAAGCCACACACACAGACACACCCACACACAGTCTGACTACGAGAGGCACCGGTCACGAGCCATGAGCCGATGCGTGAGGTTTTCTCCCGTAATTGCCCATAATGCAATGACAGAAAGATAACGTCCTTCCCAGGATGCAATGGGGCGCCGCTCTGGTTGTCATTGTGGTTACTGGTTGCCGTGGTTTCTCTGTACGAGGAGCGGGGTGTGTGTGAGCTATGAGCTGTCCTGCAGTTCCTTAGCCTTGATGAGGATGGTGTGTACGTCTGAAATAGGGTAATCCTAAAACACACAAGGTCACACGTTACCCATAATTCACTGAGGCAGTTCTTTAACAGTGCTGTGTGTGTGTGTGTGTGTGTGCGCGTGCATGTGTGTGTTAGTTACCTGGAGTAATCTCATGTTCGTTGTAAAGTCTCCCGCCAGCAACTGATTACGAATTAAACTGAAACAAACAAAAAACAACATAAAAATATGTAAATAAATACAGAGAGAGATGATGGAGAGAAAGAGAGATGGGGGAGAGAAAGAGAGAGAGAAAGAGAGAGATGGTGGAGAGACAGAGAGAGAGATGGGAAAGAGAGGGAGATAGATGGAGAGAGAGTGAGAGATGGGGAGAGAAAGAGAGAGAGAAAGAGAGATGGGGAGAGAAAGAGAGCTGGGGAGAGAAAGAGAGAGATGGGGAAAGAGAGAGAGGTGGGGAAAGAGAGGGAAAGAGAGAGATATGGGTAGAGAGATGGAGAAAGAGAGAGAAAGAGAGAGAGATATGGGGAAAGAGATAGAGAGAGATGGGGCAAGAGATAGAGAGAGATGGGGAAAGAATGAGAGAGAGCGAGAGAGAAGATGGGGAGGGAGAGATAGAGAGAGATGGAACTGGTCCTACGTGAGCATGGCGCAGCAGACGAGTATGAGGAAGTGGAAACGATCCTGATCGGAGAAAAGTGAATCCCAAATCCGGATCACATCCGGCAGCAGAAACTCCTGAGAGAGCAGCAAAGTGAGCCATCGGAACGTAAAGTACTGCGGCTTTATATTCTGCTCCTGCTGTGGGGATGGAACGAGGGATATACAGGGGAGAGAAAGAGAGAGATTAATTATTAAGCACTTTATTCCCTGCATTACAGAACTGTGTGCACTGTGGGCGTGTCCCAAACCATACACCTTAATCAAACACTGCAGTGCATTGTGGGTAAGTCTGGGTGATACAGCAAACATTATATCACAGTACTTAAAGAATCTTCAGGATACACAACACGTGTCACCATATACATCATTCTTTCCAACATTTATCAAAACCGATAAATGGCACTATGTAGTGTACAGGAAGTGGTTTTAACACTCACCAGTTTCATGTAGAGCTCCAGGTCCTTCTCCTTGAGCATGGAGAAGACGCTCTCCATCTTGTACGTGATGCCGCACTGCGAGTCGTCCAGGCTCTTAATGAAGTTATCACGGTTCTCCGACATCAGATTGGTGAAACAGAAGAACGTGTCGGCCTCTGCGTGCTCTAACGGATGACAGGAAAACAGATGACAGAGAGAGAGAGACAGAGAGAGAGAGAGAGAGAGAGAGAGTGGAGAGATTAGTGATCAGAAATAAAGAAAGAGAGAGAAGGAAAAAAGAAAGAAAGAAGAGAGATTGGTGATGAGAAATATTGAAAGAATGACAGGAAAGAGTAATAAAAGAAAGAAAGAAAGAAAGAAAGGAGAGATTAATAAAGGAGTGAGTGGTGTGTAGTGACGTGGTGTTTCCTGCAGGGGACAGCAGCAGTGTTCAGCACAGTCTGTCCCACGCACCTCTCAGTACTGTTTCTAAAAAGCCTGCAACAGTAGCCATGTATGTCTTTTTTATTTTTGTTGTTGTTGTTTACCTTTCCACTGTGGGTTGGGGTCAGTGGCGAAGGTGTAGTAAATCGGCCCAACGATCTCGTTCATGCCCTGTACATAGGCGATGCCCGGGTTCAGCTTGGCGTAGATGAACAGGATTCGCTCCACCACCTCCCAGTGTGCCTCGCAGCCGTTCGGCAAAACCTCGTACTCGTTGGATGGGTACAGGTTCAGCGCCTTGCCCGGGGAGCTCACCTAGGGGTCAAAGGTGAAAGTCAGGAGAGCATCATGTTGCAAAAAAAAACAGGTTCAGCCTGAAAAGGACAGCAGATTATAATAACAATATACTAGTATTTATATAGCACAAGTTCTTTAGAGGTCAACAATGTGGAAAAGTCACGTGACGATTCTAAAAGGTTCAACTACACTCACTTTAAACTACGTGTTCACGTACGCGATTTGTTTTTCTGTTCACCGGCCTCATGGATTGTCCATTTACATTAGTAAACATTTCTGAATGTAAAGTCAGAGTTTGACTTGTATGACTTGGAAACCTGATGGATGGAGATGTTTTGGCTCTGACGTGTCGCCTAATGGACGTTGCAACGTGTACATCAGACACGCAAGCGAGTGTGTGAACGATGCTGCTGCTCCTAACACACACGCAAAATTACGTGAGAAGTACAAACAGGTGTTCCTTCTCCTGAGGAAATCTGCTCTCCAGATAGTTGCTGAGGAAACACACCACTGGTGCAGAACACACACACACACACACACACACACACACACACACACACACACACATATTTACAGACCAACCTGGTGATAAGACTCACCTCAGAACAATTCCCTTCTCTTATCCTCTCCTAAATGAAGGGCTAAATAAAGAACACCACAGGGGTCTGAACTACACCTGTGTGTTTGTGTGTTCACGTTAAAGCGCCGACTAGCACATCACCGTCTCGTTCTGGACCATGTGTGTCCTTATAAAGTGCGTGTTAAAGAAACAATTCACCCAAAAACGAAATTGACCCGTGGCCTAAAATCTGAAGTAGTGCTTTATAAACCTCTCTGTGTTTTGATGCGAGTGTGTGAGGACATGTCTAAAACCCTAACGAAGCAAGCCTTTGCTGATCATCTAATGTTCAGGTTAAAGATGCGATTCGGGAAGGAATGAAGTATTCCTTTAATTAAGTGAAATGAAGACAAATCCAACACACACACACACACACACACACACACACACACTCTGCAGGAGGACTCACCTTTGTTTGACCATCTGAGCTCTGATCAAAGCAAACAGGTCACAAATAAATTCAATGATTTAATGAGCACCAAACACACCTCCAACTACAAGCAAGCACACACACACTCACGTTGGTGACTCCGCTGCGGTTACGGTTGACGGTCTGAGCTTTAAGTGTGGTTTGTTCCACGCGTCTGCGCAAAGTTTCGTACTCGTTCTGCGAGTCAAGGATCAGCTGGCAGGGAAACTCGGTGGGTCTCTGGAAGAACGCCATGTCGGGATATAAACGCCTGGGAATACAAACACGCACGCACGTACACACATGCACACACACATGCACACACACACGCACACATACGCGCACACATGCGCGCGCGCGCACACACACGCGCGCGCGCACACACACACACACATTAACGGTATGATAGAGGTCTTTTTTAAAGCAGTAGAGATTTAGAGTAGTAGAGATCGGATATCAGAGGGAAAAGTATCGGATATCAGATCCTGTAACGAATGGTGAAGATTGGACTTGGATTTTTGGAAAGGAAATGTATTTTTGAAATTGGAAATGTTTACATATAAAAGTTTTTTTTTCTTTTGTTAAGACTGATTTGACTATACTTTATTATAATTACAGCGTAAAAGTTTTGTTGTGTGAAAGAGTTTAACTGTGAAGTGCTGATGTGAATAAAGGAGGACTGAAGGAGGAATAAAGGAGGACTGATGGAGGAATAAAGGAGGACTGAAGGAGAACTGAAGGAGGACTGAAGGAGGACTGAAGGAGGACTGAAGGAGGACTCAATCATGCATCCATGGCCATTGTGGCTATCTTCCTATCATTCTCAGTAAAGGAGGTGTGGCTCAATGTATAACACCTGTACACTTCCTCTTTACAAAGAAACGCCATGATGTACCTGACGTCTTTATCAATCTGTAACAGAACTTCGTTATCCTTGAAGTAGTTGTTCCATCGGCTCTCCGGATTCGGATTGAGAGGCTGCGGAACATGGAGAGAAGAAAGCGAAGCGTTAACATAAAATAAAGAAAGAAAACTCAGTGTGGAGCTGAGCAGAGCTAAACGTCATCACTCACGTGATCCTCCATGGTCACGTCCTCTCTGGAGAGACCCAGATTAGCTTTAGCAATTCCCGGCTGGATGATCATCTCCTTCAGAAACTGGGAATAAATCTCCCTAAACACACACACCCACACAGACTTACATGCATTAATGTGAATCGGTACGATTTTTCTCAATTACTAATTCGGTCATAAATTTTTGCCAATAAAAGTTTTAAATTTTTTATAAATCATTAATTAACAAGTTTTAAAAAAACTTTTATATCAAACCTGTATTTTCTTAATTCTTTCACATCATTAGTGTGTATTTAATGCACTCGGAGCAGAAGCTCAGAGAAATGATTCATTTATTCTGTACCAAAACAAACCAAAAATGTCGTCGTTTCTCCAAAATAGCTCAGGTGTGTTCTAAATCACGTACTTCTGTAGTGAATTAAGTGCAAAAATGTCAATAAATATCGACTGATTAGGAGTTCATAAACACTAACGTTGAATTTAAAAGCGATTTCTGTAGATAACGAACGACTCGATTTGCCGAACAGAATCGATTCAGTGACTTGTTCTCTCTCTCTCTCACCATCGCTCAGTGCCGTTTACTCGTGTGCTCTTTGGAAACACAGGATTTTAGAGCATGCACGAAGCAAATGGATGCAAGGAATAAAGAAAATTCACCCTAATCATATTTCATAAACTGAATTATGAATGGCACAATGGGATTCTTATCAATAGAATTATTTTTACATTTCCAAATTACACTTCCAAAGGTGTGTGTGTGTGGAGACAGCTGGTGAGATTTTATTAAGTTTAATACTGCATGTAACATGTTGTCAGACTGCCGATGATCCGTACGAGTATTCATATTTGTTATTATTTATTATCTGTAAAAGGTCCAAATCTCACGGCTCAGTGTGGCTTTTTCCTGCTTCCTTCCTCTTATTCAATCTGAAACTAACTACTGGGTTTCTATTCCACTCTCACTGTGTAACTCGCTTAGTGTGTGTGTGTGTGTGTGTGTGTGTGTGTGTGTGTGTGTGTTACCTCTGCTTTTTCAGGAACGAATCCCATAGTGTCTGGTCCAGGGGCAGGAAGTTCAACAAGATCTGATTTTTTTAACAACAAATACAAAATGATCAAATGTACAGTAGTTTAAAAATCATTAAAAAAAAAAATTATTCAATTTCCTGTCTGACTGAGTTCTGGATCGTGATTGGTCAAAAGGTGTTGATTAATTTTCCATAACAGCAGCTCTGACAATAGCGCAGATTTATATTAACACAGTCGTTCTGATGCGTTATCATTTCCATAGCAACAGCTCGTTCACAGAGACGTGTACAGCGAACGCTCCGCTGATAATAAACAGACTGAAAACTGCTCTCTGTGAGGAGATGTTTATTTATTTAGCATTCATTGTTATTAACAATTATCAGTATTAGTTATTGAAATGTCAGAGGTAAAGCTGTAACTTTAAGTTTTCCGACATCTTCAGGACTTTACACTTTCAATCGTTCTTCAATAATTAAAAAAATAATAATGTAATTGTTGGTGAATCGCTGTGGTGTAAGAGGAATAAAACACTCAGAGACATACTGTTATGGGAAAATAATCAGTCTTGGTGTGGTAACAGTGACTCCGCTTCATCACACACATCCTGTTGTGTTTATATTGTGTTTACAGGATAAACCGATTCTCAATTCCAGCCATAATGACGAGTCTTTAAACGACCCCATAAACACCTCACCTTCCAGCACAGAGATCGAATCCCGCCCTCGAAAGGAATTCCTGACGTACAGAGATGGACAAAAGAGAGGAAAAAGGAACATTGTCATTATTATTATTATTATTATTATTATTATGATTAGTAGTAGTATTATTATTAGCATGACAGAAAGGTGAAGACGTTTTAAACGAGACATTACCACCGAAGCAGAGCTCCCGTAGTGCCTTCAGGTCGATCTTCTCCTCGCTCAGCGCCGTCTTAAACTCCTGAATCCTTTAAACAAACAATCCTTTTTTTAATGTCAAATTTTAAAATATTTAAGCACACATGAGGCCTCACTTTTATTTCGCTTGGGTGTATTACATGTATCGTGTGTACTGGACCAACACTCAAAGGTTAAACTCAACGTTTTAACACATCAGCTTCTTCCAATCAATTTTGTTTTGTTTACATTTTAAACCAAATTAAAGATATCATGATATGCGCCAGTTTCTGGAGAAATTACAAAAATACATCACGGTACTCAAAGGCATTTCGACGATACACACTGTATTTATCACGATATATAGGGTTGTAAAGAAACGCCCAGGAAGACTTTAGCGCATTTAAAATAAAAATGAACTTTCATTTAACATCAACATGATTAAAATGAGTAAAATGATTATTCTTTAAAACGTTTATTATTCCAATGAAATTTTAATAATAAATAAATAATACATGACAATTTGAAAGATGAAAGATACAGTGCTACATGTTTAGATCAAAGAAGCTGCTTCTAATCAGGGCGTGTATTTGTTTTCTTTTCTTTTTTAAATGTTAGAAAATGAAAATCACGATACCTGTAATATCTTAATCCATCATTCATAATTGATGTCACAATATTAATATTATGTGGTCATATTGTCCAGTTCTAATTAAACCGTTTGTAAAAGTTTACACCCAGCTTTCTCAATAAGAGAAAAATATTTTCCAATAACGTCCACCCCTCCTCTTTTACGTCCTCTGAAGAGCTACGAGATCATCTCGGGAAAATAAACTTGACTCCTCGGTAACTGTTAAGAGTCGTAGAGCTTTAATCTAAACCAAATAATCTTTCAGCAGTTTTTTAACACCAGATTAACATGTGAAGAAGGCTGTGGATGTTTAACTGCAGTCACAAGCCCTTTTGGGTTCTGAGGTTAAAGTCTAACTTTAAGTATCACGGTTTAACTGCTGACTGGAAGCTTTAAAACACCTGGCTTCTGGATTCTTCTTCAACTCGGCAGTGAAGCTTCTCTGCTCTGGAGATCAGATCGAATTCTGATCTCTCTTCAACTCTTTGACTCTGCACCCTAAGTTGTTTTGGATAAAAGCGCCTGACAATAAACAGAATAAATGGAAAAAATGTCGCTTTACGTTAAGCACAAAGAACCTGCAAGCCTCTCAACCGTCGTTTATCCTGAAAATTGTAAAAGCTATACATTTTACACACGCAATTGTTTTGTAAGAGTCTGGACATCCAGATGTGCTCAGGGCAGACCCTCAACGTGTCCCTGAAGATTCTGCCTTCAAGTCCACCTCAGTCTAAAAAAGCTCACTTTTATGCAGGCTTCTGTTTAAAAGTGGTAATTACATTGTTAAGCAGTAATTTCTGTACTTATTCTGTTTATTGTCAGGCGCTTTTATGGTTAAGCTAGTTGGTTTGTGTGTGTGTCTGTGTGTGTGGTCAGAAGGCTGTGAGTTCAAATCCAAGGACTGTAGAAGAACAGAGATGGATTTGAAACTTTCCAAGGTTAACACACAAAATAAGAATTTTGTATTTATTTGCATAAAACCTGTCAGGTTAGTTGTCAACATTATTAATAGACAAAACATCTGTTTGTCAAATTTCCAGTGTTCTTCTTTATTCCAAATACTGTTTAATAAAAGCAATGTTTCTCATTCACTATTCTTTTAATCATTTCTTTCTTTCTGATTATTTTTATTTTGATACCTGCTGTATTTTAACTCACCTGATTTAACTGAACACCTCATTAATGAATAATATCACCAGTGAGTCAGGCATAATAGAGTAGAAAAAAGCACCAAGTTTAAACATTTCATACTTTCTCCTGACTTGTACTTAATTTAATGCTCAGACAAACCGTAAAGCGACTTTGGAAACACATTAAATATGTTAACTAAATAAATAAAACATTAAAAAACAAAGCAAAAAAAACAGTGAAGATGTGCGTTTTATGCGCACAGCCCTGCTTTAACGCTATCGTTACTTCTCGGCCGCTAGGCTACTCAGTTAGCTAGCGGATCCGATTAAATTCATTTTTGTTAAAACATTATAATCAGCCCACACACTTATATTCCAATTAAATTAATTAATGAGCATTTCTGCCTTCCAAAAGTGGTTCGTATCTCACCTGTTTTTGTAGGAACTCGACATGTTTGAGAACAGAAAACAGAACTGTGTCTGGAGAAATGAAAGGGAGGGAGGTGTCGCAGGAAAAACACTCCGGCTAGGAAACAAATGACAGCGCGCTCAGAAAACCAATTTTTAATCAAATCTTAAAAATGTATATATACATTAATCTAAATAAAGTAACAAAGTACATATTGGGCTTACTATTTAGTACGGTAGGATGGTGGTCGCAATAAAAAAAGGTCCGACTAGGAAACAAAATCACTCAGTTCTCTCTCTCTCGTTTTCTCTCTCTCTCTCTCTCTCTCTCTCTCTCTCTCTCTCTCTTTCTAAGTCTGATTTAACAGAAAGCCAGTCATTACATATGTTAAAACAATATTTCATATTATTTTCATCTAGTTTTTTTATCTATTATCTTTTTAGTGCATGACTCTCAAAAAAGAGACATAGTACATAAATAAACAACAATAACTAGTTACAATATAAAATCGGAAAACTATTATTAACCAATTAAAATAATTCTACAAGAACAATTCAGACAAGTAGGTTAATGTTTAACTTTGACTAATAGTTATGATTAATCATTACTATTAGTCCAAACATTTCACTGTCCCAGCAGGAAGAAAGTAAAAGCCCGGGGAATTGAATCCCCCCTGAAGAGTTGCCTCACAGCCAGAATAAAGCCCAGCTGTTTGTGCAAATAATTCCACTGAGAACCTCGTCAGAGCTTACTGCTGTTTTTCCAGGTTCATTTTAGAGAATGGGCTGTCAGGGTAACTGATCCAAAACTTTTCATCTGGAACGCGAAAAAAATCTGGATATTCGTGAATCTCAGTTTAACCTCTCAAGCTCACATTCCTCACTTTCATAACTACATTCCTTTCCTTTTAGTTTCACTGCAGCTGTTGAATAAGAAATCTACTCAGAGTCATGATGGACTTACCCAAAATACAATACTCACATTACAAAGCATTGTCCTTTTCAAAATAGTAACACAGATGTTTAGAAGTCTAAACAAGAGCTTTAACACACTTTATACACAATACGACTGTGTGACATTTTGATCATAATCACTTGTGTTTGCTTCCTCAGTTCATTACATTTTACATCACAGCGCTGCTGAATTCTGGATTGTGATTGATCGGAAGGTGTTGATTAATTTTCTATAACAGCAGCTCTGACAGACAGTGGCTTAGTGGTTAGCACGTTCGCCTCCCACCGCTACCCTGTATGTGTGGCGTTTGCATGTTCTCCCCGTGCTGCAGTAGTTTCTTCCGGGTACTCTGGTTTCCTCCCCCAGTCCAAAAGACATGCATGGTAGGCTGATTAGCATTTCCAATGTGTCTGTAGAGTGTGAATGTGTATATGATTGTACCCTGCGATGGATGGGGTGTACCCAGACTTGTGCCCCATGCTCTCTGGGAAAGGCTCCAGGTTCACTGCAACAATGAAGGATAAGCGGTATAAAGGATGGATGGAACATATTCTCTGACAGAACATTTTACATTTTACTTTGCAGTTTCTCGGTAACACGGCAAGCTGTGTTAAAAAAAAAAAAACCTTATTAACTTGAAGAGAGAGAATAAAGAGAGACTGGTGAGGGAACAACTATTTACAGCTGCTATAATGTAAACGACAACAGGAACTAATTTGGTTTGCTGACATTAAATGAAACTATAAATGGATAAAAACTACAATGTGTCATCTTTAATAACTAAAATATTGTAATATTTATAGTACAAGAAAATTAAAACACATCACGACGTGCTGTTTGAAAATAATCAACTTTATCACACCACATTAGCTTTGAATGTTTTCTTCTAACAGTTTATAACAGCTAGTAACAGTTCCCATCTTCCTGAATCAAAGCTAAAATGTTAACAAAAAAAGAAAGAGAAACAAAACAAAAACAAAAAACTCTTAAATTTGTCTTTAACACGAACTTGAATGGAATCTCAGCGCTTTATCTCTGACACCGGAAACAATTATATAATAACCCGGAAGTTGAAGGTTGTTTTGTTGACATCCGGACGAGCGACGTTAAAAGAGAAAGAAAACAATCACCTAATGAGCAAGAATTATTCAGCAGAGTAAATTAACAGGAGCTAAATTTCCGCGGACGAGATTACAATTAAAGCCGGATTCTGGTAAAATGTCAGCTTTCCTGTCCGTGTCATGATCGTAGGAAGAACTCTGATTGGCCTTTTAGTTTGTTTTAGCTGGCATGCTAATCGATACGAAGCTGTCTGTCTGTGTTTTGCTAGCAACTTCTGATTTAGCATTGAATTAGCATGCTAGCGGGGGAAAACCATACAGGTAAACCCGTAGCGGCGCTAGCTTCCGAGCCATTTAGCTAGCTAATGCGCATTCGAGTTCATACAGCGCAGTTATATTTGATTAAATGTATTAGTTACGTGTTAGTTATATAGTTCAAATATTAAATATGAGTGTACTTTTATATTTTGTAGCTTGCGACGTTTGTGGTCATATAATTGAGATAATAATTATCCGAGTTGTATGCTGTAACTAGCCGGCCTAGCGTAACCATAACATTTGCTTACATTTGCATAAATGTTTCTGCTTATCTTTTATGTTTTGGATCTTTGCCTTTAAAACTAAAACAACCAAAGTGCAATTAAAATGTTTTTTTCATCTTTCAGAAGTGCCAAAGTTGCAGGTCGTGTACAGGTAACTTAAAATACCAGTGCATTACACTTTCTCATAATTATTGGCACCCATCATAAAAATTCAAATGCCATGCATGCAGTGAGTGAAATGTTAAACCTAAATATCTGTACATGTGCAGAGTTTTATTTGTTTATCAACGAGTGTACTTTTTGGTCTAATAAAAAACAAACAAACACCGGTGTCAAAATTATTGGCACCCCTACTGTAAATATCTGCTCAAGTCTATAGTTCCTCCCTCCACAGTAATATAATGTAATAAATCTGTGAGGAACATTTATCATGTTGTTACTTTACTGACCTTTTGAATGATGATTGTGTTTCCGATAACAACGAGCAGTTTAAATTACAAACAAAAAGTCATTTGATAAGAAATTTGTTTGAACTGAAAACGCAAAACACTTAAAAGATCGATCTGTCTACCGCTTTGCTCTTTAATCTAAACTGTACTGAAACTTTACAGATATTCATCATCATAGCTTTGCTATTTCTCTTTGGAAAATAAATGGTTACTTATTTTTTTGTTTAAATTTGAGCGGTTGTAGTTAAACGAAAGGTTAGAAATGTACACGATAATGTGTAACGCTCATACGATTATTTCATGAAGGGTGCCAATCATTTTTTGCGTATATACAAATGTACGAAATTGAGCCCCTTTTCTGCCCATGCTGTTTACACTGTATAAACATAAATTGGATACTTTTATTTCCACTGAATAATTAAATGTAGTTAATTAGCATAGATTAATTAAGTTAGTAACGTTGTTATTATTTTTAATGTTCAGGCATTGAGCCCTGTGATGTCAGAGATCTGAGCCCGCCGCCGTCTCTCCTCCGTTGCCGTGGTGCTTGACCTCGCACTCCGAAAGGGCGTGTCACCATGGCAACCAAAGCGGGGGACGACCCGGAGAGCCTCATGTCTCTGTGCACCGTGTTCTGTCTGAAGAACCTCAGAAGAACCATGTGCTACACGGGCGAGAGGAACAAACTGTGCCTGCGTCCTGACGTCTTCTTACCCAGCGAGATCTGCGACAAGCTCGTTAACATGTACGTACACACTTTATTATTATTATTATTAATACTGCTACAGAGGTTGCTGTTATAGCAGTTTGTTGCATCAGTGACTCAGAGGGTGTGAGATCTGAAATCTGAATAGATAACGACACCAAACAAACGAGTTATTCCGGATGCAGAGTCACAAGAAATGATGTGTAAAGGAACAGGATATTTTTATATTTTAATTATGTTCCCTGAATGACCTGTCTGAATTCTTTAACTTAGCTAATAAGTAATAATGAATAGCTTATTAAGGTCATTAATGCTACTTTTGGTTGAGGGGCACCCAAAATCTTTTTATAACATCTTAATAATAAGCCATTTTATTGCTATTGCGCCTTAATATAATTTTTTTTTATACCTGCAACCCCTTACTAAGCCTTTTTATTACTATAAAACTGTAATAATACCTTATTTTATTGCTCTCCTTTAAAATGAGTCGTTTTGTTACTACTCAACTTTAATAATACATTATTTTCATGTTAAGACACTTTAATGTGAGTCGCTTTATTAGTTACGATAACATTTTAATGTTTTTTATTACTGCTATTACTCCTTAATAATTTGTTTGTATCCCTATTACTCCTTAATACATAATTTTATTGCTATAACACTGTAATAATATCTCATTTTATTACTACTGCCTTAATAACACCTTAATAATTTGTTTTTATCACCGTTACTCATTATGGAGTCATTTTATTGCTGTTACGTGTGTGTTTTGTTATAACACTGTAATAGTACATTGTTTTATTGCTATAACATGTTAATGATGAGTTATTACTTGTAATTTTTATTACTATCCAGCTTTAAGAATACATAATTTTCTTGCTATAATGCCTCAAAATGAGTTCCCTTTATTATGTTAGTTGCTATAACATTTTAAGTCTTTTTTTATTGCTATAACTCCTCTATAATAAGTCGTTTTTATCTCTGTTACCCCTTAATATGTCATTGTATGGCAATAACACTTTAATAATAATGTATTTAATTGTTTAAAATCTTTTTTTTTGCTATAACACTTCAATAACAAATCAATTTATTGCTATAACATGTTAAGTCATTGTATCGCTATAATACCTTAATAATAAGTTGTTTTTAATTGTATAGCAGCTTAATAAGTCTCTTTTTTTTGCTATAGCACCTTAATAACAAGTTGATTTATAACGATCAGTTGTTTTAATTAAGTTAGTCTGACATTAACCCTGTGTTAATCATGTATTTGGCATGTTATGGACTTTACGCTGTACCCACCTCGGTCAGGTACAGTGCTGCTGTTGATCACGTGATCAGTCCCGTTCCTCTGCTGCAGGTACATGGAGCTGGTGCACACAGACAGCGAGTTTGAGCCTCAGGACGGTTTCTTTCAGCTCTTCTGCGACCCGCACAGCACCCGACTGAACCGACTGCACCTCAGAGAGGACGTCATACGAGATCAAGACCTCAAGGCCATCGGAAAACAGGTGCATTATAATAATAATAACTCATTGGTGTGCTATAACACTTTTTTTGCTTTTTTTGTTGCTATAATGCCACAAAAGTCGATTTAGTGCTATAACACATTAATAACAAGTTATTTTATTGCTATAAGACCTTAATAAGTCTTTTTATAACTATATTAGCTTAATAATAAATCATGATTTCCTGTAACATCGTAATAGTACATTTATTCATTTAGCAGATGCTTTTATCCAAAGCGACTTACAAATGAGAAAATACAAGCAAAGCGATATATCAAGCAGAGAACAACACAAGTAGTGTTACCATACAAGATCCATTAATTGAGTTCCAGAAGAAGCAAAGTGCGCAGAGTAGAGGTGTAAGTGCAAATTTTTTTATTAAAATTTTTTTTTTATTATGAGTTGTTTAGGTGTTCACGGAAGAGGTGGGTCTTTAGCTGTTTTTTGAAGATGGTGAGAGATTCTGCGGTCCAGATTGAGGTTGGAAGTTCATTCCACCACTGAGGAACAGTTAGTTTGAAGGTACTTGAAAGGGACCTTGAGCCACGCTGAGTAGGAACTACTAAGCGTCGCTCACTAATCGATCGCAGATTGCGTGAGGGAACGTAAGCCTTCAGGAGAGAGTTGAGGTAGGAGGGTGCTGTTCCAGTCAAGGTCTTGTAGGTGAACATCAAGGCCTTGAATTTGATGCGGGCGGCTACAGGTAGCCAGTGGAGGGAGATGAAGAGGGGTAAATAGTGTTAATCGCGATAACAGTAAATAGTGTTAATAGCGATAACAACTTCATAACTCATTTTATTGCTATAGCATCATAATAAATAGTTTATTTGTGATCACACTTTAATAAGTCATGTTATTGTTATATCACTGTAATAATAATGGGCTTCAGCAGTGAGCTCTTCCTCTCAGATCCCTCTGATCAAAACTATTCTGTAACTCGTAAGCTTCATTTTTCAGGATCTGATGGAGCTCCATCTGACGTGCTGTAATCACCTGAGCATCCGAAGCCTCCGCAGGCTGCGCAACTTCCGCCACACGCTCGTTTCCCTCAGCCTCTTTGGTTGCTCCAAAATCTTCTTCCGCAAGTCCTCTGCCGAGGAGGACGATGATGACGATGAGGAGGATGATGAAGAGTTCTGCGACGGCACCGACTTCTCGTTCCAGGGCTTCAGAAGGCTGTGCATGTTGAACATTGGCAGTTTGCCGGAGGACGTGGACCCTGAAGCGCTGCTAAAGCCACTGAACACTCTCAGAGCGCTGGACTTGTCCTCCACGTGCCTGCCCCGCCCCACCTTCCTGGCGCAATGGAGAGACCAGCTGGCCTCGCTCGTGCTCTACAACGTGGACCTGAACGAGGAGCTCATCGCCACCATCCTGCACATGAGCCGACTGAGGTGAGGAGTTCGTTTTATCAGCACGATTTACATTCAGTTTAGTGTGAAATTAGGTGATTAATTTGATATATATATATATTTTTTTAATTATGCAGTTAAGATTTTACACTGGGTGTAAATTCTCATGTGATAAGATCCTGTTTCTTTACGAAATATATGGAATCTCCTTATGAGATCAGTTTTGTAAAAACTAGTTAACTTCGAAAAAAGTACAAGGCCACACCTCCTTCACTGGGACAAGCAGAGAGGCCACACCTCCTTACCTGCAACTGACGAACACAAGTCACACCTGTTTCACTGTGATTGACGCAGAGGCCACACCTCCTTCCCTGGAACTGACACACACACAGGCCACACCTCTTCACTGTGATTGACGCAGAGGCCAGACCTCCTTATGTGCGACTAACAGAGGCAACACCTCTTTCACTGTGATTGATTCAGAGGCCACACCTCCTTCCCTAGAACTGACACACATAGGCCACACCTTTTTCACTGTAACTGACATAGAGGCCACACCTCTTTCTCTGTGATTGAGGCATGGGCCACACCTCCGTCCCTGGAGCTGATGCATACAGGCCACACCTCTTTCACTGTGATTGAGGCATGGGCCACACCTCCTTCCCTGGAGCTGATGCATACAGGCCACACCTCTTTCACTGTGATTGACGCAGAGGCCACACCTAGTTGGTACTGATATACAGAGGCCACACCTCTTTTCTCTAACAAGCACAAAGGCCACACCCCCTTCACTGGAACTGGCAAACAAAGGCCACACCTCCTACAATGGGAGGGTCACAAAGGCCACTCCCCCTTCACTGGATCGGATAAAGGATAAACAGTGCTTTTATTATTAAACCTGTGTTCTTTCACAGGCACTTGGATATCTCACGCGAAGGTCAGCGTTCCTCCAAGGTCAAGCTGACGAGGAAGATCCTGACGAACATCATACAGAGTTTAGGGAACCTCGTCTCGCTGGACATCTCAGGACACATCATGCTTGACAACTGCACCATGCCGTACATTGAGGAGGCCATGGGACCACCCAGGTACACGCCCACACAGGAAATGACACAACGCCTACTCAGAGTGGAGTATATATGGTTTACAAAAATCTATCTCTCTCTTTGTGTCTCTCTCTCTGTCTCGCTCTCTCTGTCTCACTCTCAGCATCGAACCCTGTAAGAGCAGTATCTACCCGTTCCAGGGGTTGAAGAGGCCTCTGCAGTTTTTGGGTCTTTATAACACTACACTGTGTAATGTCACGCACATCCCTGCCTTTAAGGTATGGCTTAAAGCAAAGTGGTTCAACTTCTTTATCTGACTCGTCAATGAGTTTTATATAATTCAGGTGTTTGGTATTAAAAATAGATTCAGGGGCGGGGCTAAAATATTAGTTCACCGAACACACTTTGCAGTAAATTTTGGACCAGACACAGCCTTCGCACTTGGAAACTATTAAGGTGTAAAATTGTTCTTGGTTCATTTTGATCATTTTTCAAGAATTAAAAAATAGGAATTATTATTATTTATACAGATTAGTGTTTTTTGGTAATAATACGGTGCAACACTTGTGTCGTTATTGGCTTAAAAGTATTAAACAAATATCGTTAATAAACTGACATCTATCACAGAACATGATGTTTTGTCTCCCCCTAGTGGTCATGTGACACAACACATTGTTAACTAAGGTGTAACTTTTTTGTACATTGATGCCTCGAGAATTAATCCATAAAACAATGTGCCGCTCAATCATATTACTGTGTTATGACGTCCTTGGTGTGTGTGTGTGTGTTTAGGTAACAGGCTCCAAGAACGAAGAGCAGGTGCTGAATGCTATCGAAGCTTACACTGAATATCGTCCTGAACTCGCACACAGAGCCATCAACCAGCTGTTCGACTTCGTCCGGATACAGCACTGCAACAACCTGGTCCGAGCAGTGCAGGTACACACACACACACACACACACACATACAGACTACGCATGAGATGATATTTAAGGCATATTTTTCTCTTTTATTGTCTCTTCGAAATGTACTTCGAAGTGTAAACTCTACCTCTCTCTCTCTCTCTCTCTCCCTCCCGCCCTCCCTTTCTCTCCTTCTCTCCCCCCTCCTTCCCTCCCTCTCTAACTCTCTCACCCCCTCCTTCTATCTCTCGCTCTCTCTTTTTCTCTCTCTCTCTGTCTCTCTCTCTCTCTCTCTCTCTCTCTCTCTAGTTGGTGATAGCAGCTCTGAAGTGTCATAAGTATGATAAGAGTATCCAGGTGACGGGCAGCGCCGCTCTCTTCTACCTGACCAATACAGAGTACCGCAATTATCAGAGCGTGAAGATGCGCAGGCAGGTCATCGAGGTCGTACTCAACGGCATGGAGCAGTACCAGGAAGTCACGGTGAGACACACACACACACACACACACACACACACACACACTCACTGGCATTTCAGAGCTTTGCTGCCATGACAGATACCTGCGTTCTGATCTGTACTTTAAACTCCGGGGAAAATGACAAAAAATCCTAACGAGTCTTTGAAGTTTCAAACCCAAACCTGTTTCATTTCAACCAGAATCGAAACCAGGCTCTTTAGTTTTTAATTAGATTGCCATTATCACAGCAACGACGACAGCCAGCATGTGATCATCAGTGAACAAAATCAAAATAGAATGATTAATAATAATATATTATTCAATTCGACTCAACTACTTTAATCCTTCTAATATTTCATAAATTTTTTTAAATAGAATTATCATACCAGTGCTGTAATAATGCTATTGCTCTTTTATGATTTTAAGTCTCTCTCCCTCTCTCACCCTCTCTCTTCCCCTTCTTCCTCTCCCTCTCTCTCTCTCTCTCTCCCTCTCTCTCCGCTTTCTCCCTCTTAATCCCCCCCTCCCTCTCTCCCCCCCTCTCTCCGCTTTCTCTCCCTCTCTCTCTCCCCCCTCTCTCTCTGCTTTCTCTCTCTCTCCCTCTCTCACCCCTCTCCATATCCCTCTCCCCCTTTTCTTTCTCCCTCTCCCCCTTTCTCTCCCTCTCCCTCTGTCTCACTCTCCTCAGGTTCAGAGGAACTGCTGTCTGACTCTGTGTAACTTCAATATTCCTGATGAGTTGGAGTTTCAGTATCGCCGCGTCAACCTGCTGCTGTTGAAGATCCTGGAGCCGGCGCGTCAGGACGAGTCCATCCAGCGCATCGCCGTGCACCTGTGCAATGCCCTCGTCTGCCAGGTGGACAATGACCACAAAGAGGCCGTCGGCAAGATGGGCTTCGTTAAGGTGTGTTCCTAACGAGCAGCATTTCATTTGGTCTTAATTAGGAGTGCAGTGATATAGTGAAGAGCACGGTGTGATAGATGTAAAAGTTGACATCAGTGTCTTCTTGTATGTGTGCTTGCAGTGTATGCTTTTTCAACGCAAGTTTTAATAAAACGCTGAACTTTATTTAGAGGTGTATTAAAAGTTCCTCATGTGACATGCCACAATGCTGTTTATATACGTATTAAAAATCCTTCCTTAAATCTTTTCCTCAGACCATGTTGAATTTAATACAGAAGAAGCTGCACGACAGACTGGTGAGTGTGGAAATGAAGTGAAGGATATTAATAATAAATATTACTGTTATAAATATACTTATACAGTAATGAGTGATGATGGTTAATATGTTCTCTGATTGGATGATGATGATCCCCTCTCTTTAGTGTGATCAGGTGATGGAGTTCTCATGGAGTGCGTTGTGGAACATCACAGATGAAACGCCAGATAACTGCCAGATGTTCCTCAACTGCAGCGGCATGAACCTGTTCCTGGATTGCTTAAAGGTACCGAACGAGTACCAGAAACATCTTACTCGTACATGCTCTGGAAGAAAAAAAAAGCTGTCAACGCATCCGTCGTGTTTTCTCCCTTCCACAGGAGTTTCCGGATAAACAGGAGCTGCACCGTAACATGCTGGGGCTGCTGGGTAACGTGGCAGAGGTGAAGGAGCTCAGACCTCAGCTTCTCACCAGCCAGTTCGTCACCGTCTTCAGGTGCTCCGTCTCTACACATCCCTCTGACTCTCAGCTGCCAAAAACCGTTAAAAGTATTTTAAAAGCGTGTGTAATTTTGCCCTGAGCAGCAACCTGTTGGGGAGCAAGGCGGATGGGATCGAGGTGTCGTATAACGCCTGCGGGGTTCTGTCCCACATCATGTTCGACGGGCCTGACGTGTGGACTGTGGAGAACCCTAACAGAGAGATGGTCATGGACAAAATGTGGGACGCCATCCAGAGCTGGGACGTGACCTCGCGTCGCAACATCAACTACAGGTGTGTGTTTCACTCCTTGACTGCAGGCGCGGACTCTAGCGCAGCATCTAATGCATATTTTTCCACAGCGTTAAATGTAACTATAAATGGATAAAAAGAACGATGTGTCATTCTAATGAATAAAAACTTGTCATTGTGGTGTAAGAGGAATAAAACACTCGGGGACGTGGTGTTATGAGAAAATAATCAGCTTCAGGGTGAGAACAGTAACTCCGCTTCATCACAGCTCCCTGTCGTTGATTGTTTTCCTTTAACAGCAGCAGCAGCAGCAGCAGCACACTCAGTATTTATTAATTACGTAATAACTATGTTTATTTCTCTTTCTCCCCCCCCCACTCTCTCTCCCCCCCCCTCTCTCGCTCTCTCTCTCTCTCTCCCTCCCCCCCTCTCTTTCTCTCTCTGCCCCTCTCTCTCTCTCTCTCTGCCCCCCTCTCTCTCTCACTCACTCTCTCCCCCCCTTTCTCTCTCTCTCTCCCCTCCGCTCTCTCTCTCTCTCTGCCCCCCTCTCTCTCTCACTCACTCCCCCCCCCTCTCTCTCTCTCCCCTCCTCTCTCTCTTTCTCTTTCTCTCTTGCCCCTCTCTCTCTCTCCCCCCTCTCTCCTTCTCTCCCCCCTCTCTCTATCTCATACTCTCTCTCTCCCTCTCTCTCTCTCTCTCTCTCTCTCTCTCTTTTTCTCTTTCAGGTCCTTCGAGCCTATTTTGCGTCTCCTCCCTCAGAGTATATCACCTGTCAGTCAGCACTGGGCCACCTGGGCTCTTTACAACCTGGTCTCTGTGTACCGTAAGTACGCACACACACGTGCGTGCACACACACACACTCACTCTCTCACACACACACACATCCTTTCTTCAAATGTCATCATCATTAAGTCATATTCTCAGTTTTAAATAAACCGTGGCATCATCACCATCACTTTTAAGTTACTAGAGGCGGAGCTTATAGGGGCGGAGCCTAGGCCTACTACAGATTAATTTACTAACGTTGATAACAAGAATACAGAATTTCTGCATAAAGAATACAGAATACCAAGAATACAGTATTTCTGCAAACTTTTCTGTGAAAGTCTTGCTCTTTAGAGTGAAATAAATATTCTAATCTTATATACAGAGACTACATTTACAATTTTTTTTGGTTTAAGTGTGCAAATTTATGCATATTAGCCTCCTTTGCATAAATGAATGTAAAGACCAGCAATAAACCAGTGAAGATTAATTGTGACATGTTTAAAAAAGACCCTACTCTCCCATAGTGCCTCAGGTTAATTTGTGTTTTATGGTCTGTCTGTCTGTCTCTCTTCTGTCTGTCTCTCTTCTGTCTGTCTGCAGCGAACAAATACTGTCCATTATTAGTTAAGGAAGGAGGCATTGCTTTGTTGAAAATAGTTCTCGAGCTGGAGTCTTCTCACCAGGAGACAAAGACCATGGCACGGTATACACACTCTCTCTCTCACACACTCTCTCTCTCACACACACATACACGCACTAGCAAGCAACATAATAATAAACTCACAGCTGTACAGTCTTTATACAGAGATTTATTACAATATTAATTTACAACTTCAAACAAAAACAACAAGATGGTGTGTGTAAACTATACAGTAGACTGAAGACATTTCATACTGGAACTTACAAAACCTGTACAATCCACACCCACCAGACACGCCCACATGCAAATTATTATTCTTTGATGTATTTTTTAATTTCAGTATGCTATGAATTGTTGGAATTCAGAGTGTTTGAGTGGTTCTGTGTGCGTGTGTGTTTTCTGCAGCAAGGTGATGGAGCATTGTGAGAATTTTAAGGAGGATCCCATGGACACCAGCAGGTAAATGATGAAGAGCAGGAGATCTCACACATCAGCACCCGTTCCTCCTTAAAACACGCCTGGACTGCTAGGCTAAACGAAGCAAAGGAAGCTAGCTCACCCTGCCCCGCCCCACCCCACCCTGCCCCATCTGTTCCATGCCATTCAGGATTTTTCAGTCTCCTCTCTGCTGTGTGCTTGTGTGTGTGTCTGTGTGTTGGACACTCGCCCTCTCTATACACACTCCTGTGAACATAAAAATGACACTACATACAAGGGAGATGACTCGCACAGGTGTGTGTGTTTCATATTTCTGTCGCACATGATGGACAGTGTTTGTCTCATTTATTATCGTGTTTGAGTGTTTTGTTACTTGGGAATTTTTATTTGTGTACAGTTTAGTTCGTGTGTGTGCGCGTGTGTGTGTGTGTGTGTGTTATTAAGAACAAAACGAGTGGAAAGTTCTCGTATTTGACTGGGAGCACAAAACGAACAGCTAGAAACAGTCCCCCTCTCTCTCTCTCTCTCTCTCTCTCTCTCTCTCTCTCTCTCTCTGTGTGTGTGTGTGTGTGTGTGTGTGTGTGTGTGTGTGTGTGTGTGTGTGTGGAATGAGATTCACTAAATGCCCTGACTTTGCCCTGTGACATCATAACTCCCACGGACTTTCGGGAATGATGTCACACTTCGGATGACTCCACATCGCAATTTCGGATCTCTGAGGATAATTTATGGCTTGAATGGAGACACACACACACACACACACCCCAACACCCCTGAAGACTTCTCTTTGTGTGTTCTCTTTGTACGTTACACACGTCTGCCTTTTGTCGTGTGTTTTTACGACACTCCGGTGACACTCTCCCACTCCAGCGTCGTTTAAAAAAAAAAATCCAGTTTAGTCCAAGCTCTAGCGTGGGAGTGAATTAATTCTGTTTTCTTATTTTTATTTTTAAATCAACTTTACTTTTTCCTTTTAAAGTCTCTGATGGAATGATTTGGGGTGTGTGTGTGTGTGTGTGAGAGAGAACATGGTTTATGACGATAAGGATCTGTAAGGTTTGGACGACTCGTAAATCCACATCGCTTCATGTTTATCTAAATAATCACCAGGACGGGGTTTTGTTCCACTTTATCTTTCCGGAAGGTTTCAGGAGACGACTCCGAGCTCTCAGTTGCCGTCACCGTGATGCATCTGTATTTGTTTTGTCGTTTTCTATAGAACCGTGGTTCTCAAAGTGAGGTCCGGGGAACCTCAGGGGTCTGAGATTGTTTTCTTCTTCTGGTTTTTTTTTTTTTTTTTTTTTTTTTAAGCTTAAAAATGTATTCTATTTATAAGTTCCTCCTGTCGTTATTAGTCTTCTCACTTGAAAGGAATTTAATTTTATTTGAGTTGAATCCACTCCTCACCAACAACACTTCCGATGTCCGATTCAGTCTCATGAACATTTATAAACGAATAAATATGTTCTGTCTGGAAGGTTCAGGAACGAAAAGCTCTGTGGCTTCAATAAACAGCCAAAAAACCCAAACAAACATGATGGTACACATTTAAATAATGAGCCTGATTTAATTAATAAAAAAATAAATCTGTACTGAGGGGGTCAGTGGAATTTATTCAGCAAAAATATCACATGATTCTCGAAGCTGTTTCTATGGTACGTGGTGTGAATCATGATGTTCTTGTTTACTAACAGACAGAAAAGCAGTAGTGTTGCATTTAACAAAATTTTTTAAATTAATTAATTAATTAATTAATTAATTTTTATTTTGTAGACGTAAGGTTTCGGTTACAGGTCTCTTATTCTAACAACGTTCTCCAGACATTTAATCTATGGACCTCCTGTTAAACTTCTTTCTGATCTTTGCAGTGAGAATTGTTCTGTTTTTGTTTTTGATTAACTTTCTGACTTTAAAAAAAAAATTATGTTTAATTTAAAAAGCAGACTTGAATCTTTTGCGATTTTAAAATCTTTTAATGTAATTTTATTTTTCACAAATGCAGAACAGTGTAATCAGAAAGACATGAAATTTATATTAACTTGAGCATCAGGGAGAAATTCTTATCCAGGGCGACAAACACAAACTTCTCTGTCCAGCCTAAATCTCTAAATATCCTGTCAGAGTTTTTATTTATTTATCTAATTTCATAAACAGTTCTTCATCTTTACATAAAGTGTAACAGAACTCGTGCTGGTTCAGGTTCAAACTGCTGAAAATTTTTTCCATGCCAAATTACCGAATGTAACATCACAACCAAAACTATACAACAGATAGTTTTGTAGCACAGATCACAACCCGATCTATGTAGAGAAAGGGGTGGAGCCATGACAGGGCTCTACGATGCGCTCCAGAAGTTTGTGGAAATTTTCGATATCTTTAATAGTCTAGATATATTTAAAATTTTTCACCATTTCAAGGCCACTACTTCTATTTAGGAAAATCTGTGACTAAAAGTCTTATTGCTTCCATTGAAGCTGTTTATATATATATATATATATATATATATATATATATATATATATATATATATATATATATATGATTTATGATAAGATACTATGATAAGAATTTATGATTAAGATACTTTTCAATGTTTTTTTGGTCAGGCTTTTGGACCAGACGCTACACAGACCAGACTGCCATCACTGAATGTAAATAATTGTTGTATTATTTTAGTGATGATGTAACGTGTTTTTATCATTCCTCCTTTCATGTTTAATTCAAAATTTACAAGTGTTGGATTTGAACTCAAGACTCATTATCATTATCAACTACGGTACACAGTGTATATAGTACAGTATACAGTCATGGCCAAAAGTTTGCGATCACTATACATTTGTTCATGAAAACAGCTATAGAGCATGCCAACAACTGTCCATATGCAAATCTATGCCCTTATTTTTTTTCCTATTATTACATTTACTTATCTATCTATCATAGATAGATAAATGTAATCATAGATAGATAGATAGATAAGTAAATGTAATAATAGGAAAATAAATAAAGGAATAAATGACTTGATAAAACAAATATAAAGAATTTTAATTTATTTTTGCATGACTTTTTCCCTTCATTTATTATTTTTTGTTTGTTTGTTTATTTTATTAATTGTTTAACTTATGTATTTTTCCATTTCTTTTATATTTATTTATTCATGCGTTCATTTATTTTTATATTTATTTATTTAAACATTTTTTATTTCTTTTTGCATTTATTCTTACATTTCTGTATCTTGTATGATAAGTAGGTGGGTTGGCCTTACTTACCATCGGTTCATTGTAGATTGAAGTGTACGCTCGATCAGTCTACGTTTGTTTTGGAGTGACATCGGGTCGTAGTTCTCGTATAATCTATGGCGGACACAACTTAGCAAACGAAGTGGAGAACCATGCATCAAATGACTGTGTCATTTAGAGTAGAGGTGCTTACTGATGTTTTAGGACAGCTGTATGCCCATATGAATGTTGAAGTTCAGCCTGAATTGTTCGGCTCTCTGCAAAATATTGCCCTGTATATTCAGGATCTGTGCGAGTCAGAGGGTGCTACGGTCGAACGTCCATCTTATTCACTTCCCATAACTTATCTCTCACTGCGTCAAACTGTCGCAAACACTGCAAAGTTGTCTGGTGTACATGAAGGAACAATCCGGCTCCTAGTATCCTTATAGCCAAGGGCAGAGATTTGCATATGGACGGTAGGGACATATCCCCATCAATATTTTGGGAGGGCAGAATTATCCCTACCAATATTTGCGTGAACTCGTTCGCATTATCTTTGGAGTGAAGTCATGTCAATTCCACAGCATACTGTCCCGGAAGCTCCAGGATTTAGGCATGCTAGCATTTGATTGGCTGAAAGGGATGGGGGAGGGGCTATCTGAAGGCTCACCTTACGTGCAAATATCGAGCTGCCAGTGTAGAGTACAGACACGCAGGCGAGGGCTGATCGGCTGACAATGCTAACTAAGTTATCAAGGCTGTCAGTCCATACCTCAAGCATGGGTGAAAAATGTAGTCTTTCAGATGACTTTACTCCTTTTCCTCTATTGCCTGCACGGCACAGCATACATAAAGTATTTTTCCTGTGCCAACACATTTTGTACTTTGTAGATATCATGCCACCGAAAAAACGACGAGACATCAGGAGCTTTTTCCCCACCCAAAGAGTAAGTAATAGTAAACTAACTGTCCAGCAGCCACTTTGATTTAAAATGAAAACCTGTTAGCGACCAGACGTCACTGGCCTTACACTGTGGAAATTAATGTCACCTGATGTTAGTTAACCATGTTAGCTAGCGTTAACTAGCAAGCTAACCCTGGCTTCTGTCATCTGCAGGCTAGCAGTCAGGTTGCTAGCTGGAACATAAAATAGGTGCACATATGAAATTATGTTGAGTTGAATTTAGTGTAGAAATCCCATGAAAATGTCATCATTTAATGAATGAGTTTGTATGCAGGAAACAGCAGCAGGCTGAAGTAGAGCAGGATGAAACAGCTGCGTCTTCAGGGTTTCAGGTGAGGTCCTAATTATGAATTATATTTTGGAATTGTAGGCATCAGCATTGAAGTCAGTCTTTAGGATGTTCAGCAAATATACAGTATAACCTTTGAAAGTCAACATATTGGTCATGAGGTTGTTTTGAAAAAAATCTTACATCAAAACAACATAAGATCCTGTTCACTCAAAATTAACATTTCCCTCAAAAATAAATGGGATCCAAAGATAACAAGTAATTTCATAGTTTACTTTCTTTTAGTCTTTGATCTGTTGCTTTGTATAATTTGTATTTAAATTTAAATACAGATCTTAATGTAAATATAGATGTTATTTTTTAATAAACCATTTGGTTGTCAACATTAAACAGTCCTTTGGATGTTTGTGGGTGGGTGTCCCAACCAATATTGAGACCAAACCTACGCCCTTGTATCTATCTATATATCTATTTATTTTTAATTTCTGCACATTTGGTCCATCATACTCCACAGCACGTAGGCACAAAACTTTCATACACTGTGCTGAAGTCTGGGCTGTTTCTATCCAATATTTATGGTGTTTATTAATCTATTTCACATTTTATTAATCTGATCTAATTTGTTGTAAAATATCCATTGATTTCTACATTACTTGTTTTTCACAGTGAAATTTGCTGAACAAAAGTAGTTAGTAATTTTTTTTCATTTTCAGTGAAAAACATTAAAAAAAAAAAATTTCAATATCTTGATTAATCTATATTGAAAATTCTGCATTATTTCTATGTCGCTATTTATATGTAAGTAAAAAAGTCGTATCGCTTCGGTTGAAGCATGTGTAGAGCCCTGACCTCAACCCCACTGAACACCTTTGGGATGAACCGGAACTGGAGTCTCCTCACATCATCAGCACCTGATCTCAACCTCACTAACGCTCTTGTAGCTGAATTGACATGAATCCCCACAGCCACGCCCCAAAATCTAGTGGAAAGCCTTCCCAGAAGAGTGGAGCACATTATAACAGCGAAGAGAGAATACATCTGGAACATCTTTTCCATACTGTGCATTTAAATACAGCTCGGCATGCTTTCCAGGAAGATTGAATTATTGAACACAGTGAGATTTACTAAACAAAATGAGTTAGTAAAAAAATTCAGATAATTAGATTACAAGGTAAAATATGATAATTAAACCATCAGCATGAATCATCTGAAAAGTGAAGAAAGTTTACATTAACAGAAAGGATGACTGTGTAATAAGCTACAGACTGAAATAAAGTCACATAATAATGTATAGATCTGTAATATAAACTCATACCCAAATATCCAAACACATCAATAAAGCTCAAACATATTTATAGTCCTTAGAGAAGAAGTGCTGCATTAAAAACCCTGATGGCCTGATGATAATCATTAATCCTCCTGTTCTGTTCAATTACAGCAGATTTAAAAAAATATATATATATTTTAAAGCATTACTACAGAGCCCTAAAGTCTCTTCATATGATCGTGAATCCTCCTGATCAGGTGTTTGTAATAACGAAGATGGAGGGAATCGAGGGAGATGTAGGAAGTGAGATGCTTCCAAGATCACCGCTTCACATTTACATTTTCATTTGCATTTATTCATTTAGCAGACGCTTTTATCCAAAGCGACTTACAAATGAGAAAATACAAGCAAAGCGATATATCAAGCAGAGAACAATACAAGTAGTGTTACCATACAAGATCCATTAGTTGAATTCCAGAAGAAGCCAAGTGCACAGAGTAGAGGTGTAAGTGCAATTTTTTAAAAATGTATGTATTTATTTATTTATTTATTATGGGTTGGTTAGATGTTCGCGGAAGAGGTGGGTCTTTAGCTGTTTTTTGAAGATGGTGAGAGATTCTGCGGTCCGGATTGAGGTTGGAAGTTCATTCCACCACTGAGGAACAGTTAGTCTGAAGGTTCTTGAAAGGGACCTTGAGCCACGCTGAGTGGGAACTACTAAACGTTGGTTGCTAATCGATCGCAGATTATGTGAGGGAATGTAAGCCTTCAGGAGAGAGTTGAGGTAGGAGGGTGCTGTTCCAGACAAGGTCTTGTAGGTGAGCATCAAGGCCTTGAATTTGATGGCTACAGGAAGCCAGTGGAGGGAGATGAAGAGGGGTGTGACATGGGTTCTCTTGGGCTGGTTGAAGACGACGTGTGCTGCTGCATTCTGAATCATCTGAAGGGGTTTCACTCATTTCAATAAGAACTCAAATTCAGCTTTATTAGGCTCAGCTTTAAATTTTATTTACAGATATTTATCTGAGTGCATTAATCTTTTTGTTGGAAATTAGCACTGTTGGTTTTTTTAAAAGTAAAATTTAAAAACCACGATATTGTTTTAAAGCTAAAATATCAGAATTAAAGCAAATATGTTTTCCACAAAACCACTGGCTGTCGTAAACAAAGGGAAAGTGTAATGTAGAGAAACATGTACAGAAGCATTTCTGCAGAGGTTGGGAGAGGAAATTGGATGATAAAACCCTAAACTCTAGGTGTGTTGGAAATATTGCTAATTTTCCCACGGTGAACTGTTTGGAAAGGAAACACTGGTGTGTGCTTCTTCCAATGTCCAAAGTTTTTTGAGTTAGTTTCAGGTCTGTGGGATTTAGGATGTAATTGGGATGGAATATGAATATGAAAGGAAGATCTGGCAACCCTGAGCACGAGAAATAATCTCACGATCTCTGGTTAAACAAAGGTTCAACTTGACGCATAATGCGGTGACACCAGTTAAAAACATGACCCATGCTGAACATGTGGCTCACTTGCTGTCCGACCGCTTCAAACCGGGCCTGTCTACCCGGATTATTGCCAATCCACTTTTGTTTTGCCGCTTGGTCCACATAGATTTGAAGGTTATTCATATCATTTAGGAGAGTTTCCACCCTTGTTCCCTCCTCGTCTGTCACATCGACTGGGTTTATGTGGCCCAGCACGACTAACAAAGCTTCATGCAGCTCTCTGCAATATCGACCAAACGGGATTGCATTCGCATCCACGTAGTCTTCATTATTATCAAAGAAAGCCACCATGTTTGTCTGAATTTCTGTTGCTGTGCTTTGTGGAAGTGGGTGCCTGCCTAATTCGTTCATTGCCTGCTGAACATTGTCATCATATCCTTGTAGAAGATCCACACCACGGGTTCGTTTAAAATCAGTCAGCACGTTGTAATGAAATTTTAGGATGGCGTTATTGAAGACGTGTTCGCCTCTTTTCGGCCTTTTCAGGTTTCCCCCCTGATCCTGATTGAACATTGGATTGATGATATGACTGTTTGCTAACACTTTACACTTAATATCCTCCGCGCTTTTCTTTATCTCTCTCTGATGAGCTTGAGATGGTTTTGTTCCCTTTTTGGAACCTTTCCCCATATATTCAATAATATTTTCCATTCTGACCTCTGTGGAGAAAAAAAAAAAAAACCTTGTTATGATTTAACTCTAAACTGAATTGATTTCATTTATATTTAGAACAGTGAGAAGAGCAGAAATAACACACACCTGTCACATTTTTGAGTCCAGAAAATTCTGTTGTTGCTACTGCAGCTACTGCTGGCATATCAGGAAGAGTCGACTTCTAAATAATGTAAGAAAAAAAAAATCTGTCACTATGAACTGACATGATGGTGTACTGTGACATGCAATAAATATACCATATTTACTGTGCATCCGGAAAGTATTCACAATGCTTCATTTTGTTATGTTACAGCCTTATTCCAAAATGGATTAAATTCATTATTTTCTTCAAAATTCTACAAACAATACCCCATAAGGACAACATGACAGAAGTTTGTTTGAAATCTTTGCAAATTAAAAAAATTATTAAAAATAAAAAACCAAAAAAAGTACATGTACATAAGTATTCACAGCCTTTGCTCAATACTTTGTTGAAGCACCTTTGGCACCAATTACAGCCTCAAGTCTTTTTGAGTATGATGCTACAAGCTTGGCACACCTATTTTTGGGTAGTTTCTCCCATTCTTCTTTGCAGGACCTCTCAAGCTCCATCAGGTTGGATGGGGAGCATCAGTGCACAGCCATTTTCAGATCTCTCCAGAGATGATTAATCGGGTTCAAGTCTGGGCTCTGGCTGGGCCACTCAAGGACATTCACAGAGTTGTCCTGTAGCCACTCCTTTGTTATCTTGGCTGTGTGCTTAGGGTCATTGTCCTGTTGGAAGATGAACCTTCACCCCAGTCTGAGGTTCAGAGCGCTCTGGAGCAGGTTTTCATCAAGCTTGTCTCTGTACATTGCTGCATTCATCTTTTCCTCGATGCTGACTAGTCTCCCAGTTCCTGCTGCTGAAAAACATCCCCACAGCATGATGCTGCTACCACCATGCTTCACTGTAGGGATGGTATTGGCCAGGTGATGACTGGTGCCTGGTTTCCTCCAGACATGACGCTTGCCATTCAGGCCAAAGAGTTCAATCTTTGTTCAATCTTTGGTCTGAGAGTCCTTCAGGTGCCTTTTGCCAAACTCCAGGTGGGCGGTCATGTGCCTTTTACTGAGGAGTGGCTTCCTTCTGGCCACTCTACCATACAGGCCTGATTGATGGAGTTCTGCAGAGATGGTTGTTCTTCTGGAAGGTTCTCCTCTCTCCACAGAGACACGTTGGAGCTCTGTCAGAGTGACCATCGGGTTTTTGGTCACCTCCCTGTGTAAGGCCCTTCTCCCCCGATCGTTCAGTTTGGCCGGGCGGTCAGCTCTAGGAAGAGTCCTGCTGGTTCCAAACTTCTTCCATTTACGGATGATGGAGGCCACTCTGCTCATTGGGACCTTCAGTGCTGCAGAAATGTTTCGGTACCCTTCCCCAGATCTGTGCCTCGACACAATGCTGTCTCGGAGGTCTCCAGACAATTCCTTGGACTTCATGGCTTGGTTTGTGCTCTGACATGCATTGTTAACTGTGGGACCTTATATAGACAGGTGTGTGCCTCTCCAAATCATGTCCAATCAACTGAATTTACCACAGGTGGACTCCAATCAAGTTGTAGAAACATCTCAAGGATGATCAGTGGAAACAGGATGCACCTGAGCTCAATTTTGAGTGTCATGGCAAAGGCTGTGAATACTTATGTACATGTGCTTTTTTTGTTTTTTATTTTTAATAAATTTGCAAAGATTTCAAACAAACTTCTTTCACGTTGTCATTATGGGGTATTGTTGGTAGAATTTTGAGGAAAATAATGAATTTAATCCATTTTGGAATAAGGCTGTAACATAACAAAATGTGGGAAAAGTGAAGCACTGTGAATACATTCCGGATGCACTGTATATATGACTCACCTTCACATGTGTTTTTAATGACACTTCCATAGTGTTTTCAAGGGCCTTCTCTTTCTCCTTTATCACGGCTTTATTCCCTTCGTACAGAACCAACACCAACTCCACTGACTCTTTTACCGTCCCGATGACGGGAACGATATCCATGAACCCGATCCACACTGTCTTCATGTCGGACACAGCGGCCACGCTGTTACGCAGTCTCTGTATCTAAAACCTGTAAACAGAGGAGGTGTTGTGGTTTTATAGTGCTGTGGTCACATTTGTAGGTTTCAGCGAAGCCAGAGGACAGACAGCACCTTAGTAAAGTTGAGGATTGTGTAAAGGAAATTAGACGTTGGATGTTAACTAACTTCCTTTTACTTAATTCTGATAAAACAGAAATACTTTTATTAGGATCACGTGTAGCTAGAAATAAGCTTTCTGATCACATGGTTACTCTGGATGGACTTTCTGTTTCATCATGTACAGCAGTAAAAGACCTTGGAGTGATTATTGACTCCAGCCTATCATTTGATGCTCATGTAGATAATATTACTAGGATAGCCTTCTTTCATCTCAGAAATATTTCTAAGATAAGAAATATATTGTCATTACATGATGCAGAAATACTAGTTCATGCATTCGTCACCTCTAGATTAGATTACTGTAATGCCTTACTGTCTGGATGTTCCAGTAGGAAAATAAACAAACTCCAGTTAGTCCAGAATGGAGCTGCTAGAGTCCTAACTAGAACCAGAAGATACGACCATATCACCCCAATCTTATCAACACTGCATTGGCTCCCAGTGAAATCTCGCATTGATTATAAAATACTATTATTAACCTATAAAGCACTAAACAGTCTTGCACCACAGTATCTAAGCGACCTTTTGGTTTTCTATGATCCGCCACGCCTACTTAGATCAAAAGATGCAGGCTATTTGACGGTACCTCGAATAGTGAAGGCCACAGCAAGGGGAAGAGCTTTCTCTTATAGAGCCCCACAGTTATGGAACAGTCTTCCTATTAGTGTTCGGGACTCAGACACAGTCTCAGTGTTTAAGTCTAGGCTTAAAACGTATTTGTTTACTCAAGCCTACCCTGACTAGACTTTCTATTATGCTAATTCCCAGTCCTAATAATCTTTTCTCTCCCTCTCTCCTTCTGCAGAGCCACACACGATTTTATGGAGATACTAGAGATCCTGATCCTTTCTGATCACCGGACCTGCCTGATCCATTTCGGATGTCCTGCCTCTGGATGGAGCTCTAATCTACTCCACTTCCAGACTGCTGGGACTATGGCTGCTTCTAAGGCCATACAGACTTCATATAAGTCAATAATTAACTTTTTCACAATATCTGTTGTTACCCAGATGAGGATGGGTTCCCTTCTGAGTCTGGTTCCTCTCAAGGTTTCTTCCTCTTAAAACATCTTAGGGAGTTTTTCCCTTGCCACCGTCGCCACTTAGTGGCTTGCTCAGTTGGGATAAATTCGCACCTTTAATATCTGTATACCGTGTTGATATTTCTGTAAAGCTGCTTTGAGACAATGTCTATTGTAAAAAGTGCTATACAAATAAAATTGAATTGAATTGATTTTACTCAGTTCTACGTTAACATTAATAACTACAGCAGCCCCCAAAAAGTATTTGGAAACTTAAGCCAAACTAACAAATTTAAAATGGCATTTATTTTGAAAAATGCACAAAACATTTCCCAAAAAGTGTGTATATATATATAATATATGTGTGTGTGTGTGTGTGTGTGTGTGTGTGTGTCAGCGATTTGTTCGATGCCAGGGGAAACGGGGGAACCAGGGTTGGATTAATGCACTCTCTCGCATACTGTTGATAAAAAGTCCTTTATTTTTCTTGACAGAAACAAATGAAGAATGAAATCTTGTTGAAATTAAACCTTATTATTGAATTTAACATAAAACTACATGTTATGAATTGGCGTGCAGGAGCATGGTCAAAAAAGGTGTGCTTCCCAGCTCTCCATTTCCGTCTGCCCGTGTCAGAAGGTTAACCCACGTCATATACACCTCCCACACCACGCGTGACCCATGACCCATGACCCAGGAGCAACCACACCACCAAACCTCACAAAACACAATACAATCCCAAACAAACAGATCAAAACAACCCCAAATTCCAACTCCACAGAAAAATGGCAAAATGGCTGTAACATACCGGCCCCTAATTTTTGTGTAACAAACAATTACAAAAACATACATTTATAGCCATTCAAACATCAACATACATTAACCACGAATAAACATGAAATATTCGAGTATTGTGCAACAATCGGGTCAGTACAGATTTATGGCTAACAGATTTTGCTTGAATATTAGAGTCCATTCAAGTGCATTTGTCTAAGTGTGTGTGTGTGTGTGAGAAAAGAGAGTCCATAAAATAGTACATCAAAAAAGAGGGGATGCCAGCAAAAAGAATATTCATTCAAATAGTCCATGTTGGCAAAACCTTGTGACCAACATTCAAAATGCATAGACTGAGTAAGTCAACATTTAAACATCAAATTTATCCATTACAGAATACGTTATTATGCATCTTCTGTAAGTCATCATATTTACATACAACTTATTCTGCTTCTAGCAAAAGACATAACTTAGTAATAGGTCTTTCTAGCTCGTTGGTTTGTGTCTTAACACATACTTTACGTACAAACCCTTTGGAGTCTTCCATAGTTTCTATAATGCGCCCCATAGACCACGAATTCCTGGGGGCAGAATTGTCAATAATAAGCACCAGATCTCCGACTAAGAAACTTTGGTGGAGCTTATTCCATTTGTGACACTGTTGCATATTGGGGAGATATTGTTTGGTCCATCTTTTCCAGAAAATGTTGCTGAGGTATTGTACTTGCTTCCAGTGTCTTTTTCTGTAGCTTTCTTGTTTATCAAACCCCCCTGATGGTAGGGTGGGCTTTCCTTTTAACAGTAAAAGGTGATTTGGTGTTAACGCTTCGAGATCGTTAGGATCATCACTGGAAGGTGTTATTGGTCGGTCATTCAAAATAGCCTCAACTTCACAAAATATGGTACTGAGGGCTTCGTCGTCAACCATTTGTTGCCCAGTGATTGAGCAAAGGATCCTTTTAGTCTGTTGTATGAGACGTATCAGGCCCCTCTTCGACAGATAAACCTTCTTATAGCATTAATGCAGGAATTTGTGTCAAGTGTATAGGCCACTTCAAGATGAACGGCATGGCACATTAGACAAGTGAATATAGCGCCATACCTTTTAACAGTATTCCTTCCTCTTCTTACTTCAATAGGTCCAAATTAATCCATTCCAACCAGAGTAAATGGAAGGAGGTCCATTGATAGTCTGTCAGAAGGGAGATCGGACATTTTCTGTTCTCCATGTCTTTGATGCTGACGACGACATGTCATGCATTCTCTAATGATCCTTCTAGCCAATGAATTGGCATGAGTGATCCAAAACCGCCGTCGAAGCGTGGAAAGCATATAATTTCTTCCACTATGTCCAACCTTTTCATGTACGAAATGAAGGATGAGTTCTGAGACGTTGCTACCCTTTGGCAGGATAGCAGGATGTTTTGCCTCCTCGGGTAATGCAGACTTGCTTAACTGACCACCTACTGTTATGATGCCATCGACAATTGTTGGATCCAGTTTGTATAGCGAACTGGATTTCTTTACAACCTTTCCTTTACTCAAGTATGAGATTTCCTCAGGAAAGTGCTGGTTTTGCACAAAACTGACAATTGCCTTTTAGGCTTTATCGAGATCTACCACTGAAAGTCTGTGAGTCGAGTCTTTTGGATGTTTTTTTTCAGATTGTGTGTTGTTGTTCTTTTCCTTTTCATCACATCTTCGTTTAAGTGTCTCTTTGACCTTCAAAAGCCATGCCACGGCTCGTTTCAGGTCTTTCCATTTGGAAAAGTATGAAAGCAACTTGCTGGTAGGACAAGATTCTTCCATTGGCTTGGCAGATGTGACATGAATGGAAGCTTGCTGCTTTAAATCAGGGTAGTTGCTTGACATGATATCCATGCCTCAAAGTATCTTTGGCCACGGAGAGCATTTGCGAAAGATTTCCGTTCCTTTGATCCATGTCTTACACTGAAGAAAAGCTTTGACTGATATGCCACGTGAAGCTGCATTGGCGGGGTTCTCCTTTGAAGAGACGTGCCGCCATTGCTCTACCTTTGATAGAGAATGAATTATTGAGATTCGATTTGTAATGTAAGTCTTAAATCTTTCACTTGTGTTTGCGATATATTGCAGAACTGTCATGCTGTCTGACCAGAAGATGGAATCTGATAATGAGAGTTGTAGCTCTGTCTTCAGCATGTGATCCATACGTACAGCTAAGACTGCTGCTGCCAATTCCATTCTGGGGATGGTAGTACACTTAAGAGGTGCAACTTTAGCTTTTCCAAAGGCAAAGGACACACAGACTTCACCCAAACCGTTTGTGAACTGAAGGTAGGATACGGCACCATAACCTACTTCACTAGCATCACAAAAGTGGTTTGAAGTCTTCAAAGCCCTTAGGAATAAAGTTCTGATTTACCTTGAAAGGATCCAGTAGATGAAGCGAGCGAAGCCATTCTTCCCAGGTTATAATGTTGTTCATAAATGATTTGTAGTCATTATAAAACTTTTGATCCTTTTCGAATCTCTTCAGCAGATGTTGAGTTCTTTGATGGGCTATTTGCCTATTGCTGGGCATGATCACATTGCTGTTACGAAAGGGGAGTTTTAAGTGGTAATGACTATCTTTAAGTTCAGCTGAAGTAGATATGATACTCATAAAATGGTGATCTTCCTGTGACAGTTCATTCTTTTCTCCATAGTGCTGTTCCATGAAATCCTGATTATATTGTTGCATCAAAAGGTTTTCCAGGTTAACGACAGATATCCTATTGACTTGAACAGTGGTATCCTTGTCATTTTCGATCCCGCCTTAGCCGAGTGGACCATTGATAACCCAGCTAAGAAGGGTTTTAACAGCATAGGGCCCATCACCTCTACTGTTAATTATTCTCCAGGGTTCTAGAGACTTCGGTGTATTGACACCTATTAGTAGGCCAGTGGTTGCATTGATTGGAGTCAAGTCGACCTCTTTCAGGTAAGACCATTTTCTTATATCATCCAATTTCGGAATGTTGTTGTGTGTCACTGGAATTGATTTTTGTATGAAAACGTCAGGCAATTTGAGAAATGAGTTACTGTCTAGTGCTGCTACTTCTATGCCAGATATTTTATAACTAGTTATTGGTTTCTGTTGTCCCATTATTTTCAAAAGTATTTCTGTTTTCTTACCAAGGGCGTGAAGCTGCATGGATAATTCCTTGGTACAAAATGTTGCACAGCTCCCTGGATGTAGGAAAGCATAGGTTTGGATACATTTCGTACCTTTCTCCAACTTCACTTTGACTGGGACGATTGCTAGAGCACATTCTTTTGTGCCAGCCCCAGTATGGCTACCAGTTGCTAAAGAAACGACTGCATTGGAACCAGAGAATTCTTCAGCGTGATCCTGATGCTGTTGGGTTTCCTTTGTGTGTATATGTAGCATGGTTGGATGACCCCTTTTACACACATTACACGACATCTGCTTCTTACAATTCTTGCTCATGTGTCCTCTTTGTAGACACCCAAAACACAGTCCTTTAACTTTCAAGAAGTCCACCTTTTCTTTGTTTGGTTTATTTTTAAATACTTCACATACTTCCATTGGATGATTTTTATTGCAGAACATGCAAGGCTTTACAAATGCATCAGAACCATTCATGGTATTTCCACCTTGCTTGTCATTCTTGGATGGCTCAGCCTTTGACACTGGCGAAACAGTCGTAGCGAAACTGCTCCCCCTACTATTTGCTTTGGAGTAGGCTTTGTACTGGCCTTTTGATTCGGAAGTTTGCTTCAATGGGCTTTGAATCTTTCCAAAGATTGGGTCCAGCATCTTTTGTGATTGTTTGTCAAATGCAAGTAGATCTCTAAATGTCGCTCTCTGCTTGTGTTTGTCGTAGATGTTGTAGACTACCGCTCTCCACTTGTCACGAAGCCTAAATGGTAGCTTTGACACAATGATCTTTAAATTGGAGGGTGTTTCAAGATCTGTAACATAGTCCAGCTCCCTCATTGTGTTATGACAACTTTTCAAGAAGAGTGCAAACGACCTCAGACTAGATGCATCTTCTGACTTGATAGTAGGCCACCTCAGTGCCTTGTCCATGAAAGCAGATGTGATTTTAACTTTATTTCCGAAATGCCATTCAAGTTGTTTCTTAGCTTCCTTATATCCCTCTTCCGGTGGCATATGAAAACAGCTACGGACAAGGTCTCTTGTTTCTCCAGATGTGTATTGTTCCAAGTAGTTTACCCTTTGTTGCATATCGTCAGTTTTTGTTTCGATGGTCTGCTCAAAAGATTGTATGAAAGATCTGAACTGCAGTGGGTCTCCATGAAAGACTGAGATTTCTCTTTGTGAAGTTGCGACAATGCACTTTGCTTTATCAGTAGTTCTGTGATTACATTTTGCCTTTTCATGACATCTGTGAGGGAATCATCATCCAAACGAGGGATATCTCCCTGAGCTTCCTTTTGTATTGAACTTTGCAAAGGCCTTCTGATAGTGATTGAAGATGGGTCTTGGGTCTCCAGTTTTACTTGTGATGGCGTATGTGTCACTTTGTAAGTGACATTTTGGTCAGAGTATGCTCTATGTTTTGTTTGAACCCTTTTTGTTGTCATTGGAACAATATATTTGGTTGAAGTTCTAGATGAAGTTTGGAAGTGCAAGAACTGTGACTCCGTAAGAGTGTTTATTCTGGCTTCAGCTTCCGCCACTTTCGTTTGCAGTTTAAGTTTTTCTTTCTTTGATTTTATTCTCACTTCTTCCATGTCCAACTCCAGTTGCTCCTCCAGTGACTCCAATTGCGCCATCAATATAGTGCGTTGTACTCGAGCTTCAGAAAGAGCGCTAGACGCGTTGCTGCCCTGATTGGAGGCCTTGCTTCGGGCCTTTTCTGCGGCCTGTGAAACACAGTGCGTTTACATGGACAACAATAATCCTCTATTAACCCGATTAAGACAATACTGTGATTAAGAAACTAGCATGTAAACAGCATTTTTTATTACCTTAATCTGATTAAGGTCATACTTGAAGTAAACACTAATCGAATTAAGACAGGTGGAGTACTCCTGTTTTAGTCGCATTATGGACGTGTATTACAGACATGTAAACACCTTAATCACATTATGAAAATCGTGTGAGAGTTTTCACCGCATTTTGCGACAGGACACGATCACACACAGCAGTGCTCAACCGTTTTACAGCGAACAAGAGTGTTTGGCCGCGTCCCAAACCGCATACTTGCCTACTATAGGCCTGTAGTGGGGAAAAATGCATGTATCTCAGCTACTATATAGTAGGTAAGTACGCGGTTTGGGACGCAGCCCATGGCTTCAAGCAGTTGGCTATTAGCACATACAGCATGACAAATAATTAACTGCACTTAAAGCGTTCGTAAATTTTTTTTATAAAAACACCCAAAACTGTATACGGTACCATAACGAAGACGAACTGTATGTTGATACGTGAAATTCTGGAGGGATGCCGTCGGACGTCCCTCCAGAATTTCACTTATCAACATCAGTTCGTCTTCGTTATGGTACCGTATACAGTTTTGGGTGTTTTTATTTAATTTTTTTACGAATGCTTTAAGTGCAGTTAATTATTTGTCATGCTGTACGTGCTAATACTAAAACCTAAAAACGTAAAACTGCCGTGTGTGATCATGTCCTCTCGCAAAATGCGGTGAAAACTCTCACACGACGTTCATAATGTGATTAAGGTGTTTACATGTATGTAATACACGTCCATAATGCGACTAAAACAGGAGTACTCCACCTGTCTTAATTCGATTAGAGCTTAATTCGATTATGACCTTAATTAGATTAAGGTAAGTAAAAATTATTGTTTACATGGTAGTTTCTTAATCAAAGTATTGTCTTAATCGGGTTAAGAGTGGATTATTGTTGTCCATGTAAATGCAGCTAATAATCCACTCTTAACCCAGTAAATACGCAGTTTGGGACGCAGCCCACGGTTTCAAGCAGTTGTCTATTAGCACGTATAGCATGACAAATAATTAACTGCACTTAAAGCGTTCATAAAAAAATTAATAAATAAAAACACCCAAAACTGTATACGGTACCATAACGACGTATGTTGATACGTGAAATTCTGGAGGGACGTCAGATGGCGTGGCGCGGTTGGAGGCCTGCTAGAGGCTGGCTACCAGCAGCTACTGTCCGGACTATGCAACCCTGGCTGATTCTATTCAGTGCAAGTCATCAGGGTAAGGTAATGACCAAAAATTTACTGAATTGTAGTGTGCCATAAGGGCTCATGCAATTATGCAAGGTACATGAACATATATTGTGTGTGTATATATATTTGAAGTATACTCAGTATATATATAAATAAATATATGTTTTGCATTTTTAGTGTAGGTAGATCTCTTTGACTGGTCATGTTAAAAGTAGCTCACAAGTCAAAAAAGTGTGGGCACCCCTGGTGTATATTCACAAAAATAAACATGGCTTACCTGTGGTATTTTGCTGAACGTAGAATTTCCTCAGCAGGCTCACTCCATCACTCGGTTTTGATCAGATTTCTGTAATGAGCAGCACATCTGGCCCTTTATATACAACAGGGGTGTTATCTTATCCGGAAAGGGCTGGCGAGGGTGCAGGTTTTCATTCCAACCAAGCAGGAGCCATGATTCATGAGAATCATGAGAGTGTGTGTTGTCAGAAGAAGTGTTGAGCAACAGCTCAGTGCACTAAACCCAGACGTTGCCTTCCCAGGAAAGGAATTCCAGTTATGAAAATGATTAGCACACTCTCTTCTAAGAAATTTAGAAGGAAAAAAACCAGACTCATCACATTCCTGTTTTTAACTTCCATTTTCCACTGAGGTTTGATGTCTTTTTTTTTTTTTACTTTTTTTTTTTTTTTTAAATTTCCTTCAAACATCATGCATTACAAATACAGTACAACACCCAGCTTCCCTTTTTCATTTACACTGCGATAGTTTCTAGCTGTCTTCACGTAGTCCGTCTATTTACAAAGTACTGTATATATCTGTCCGTAAATACATCTGACTGGTTCTTAAATTTGTGCCATTAAAAAAGAGAAGGGTGCTGGGGTGAAGGAGGTTCTCATCATCTCATTATTCATTTCCATTTAAACTCCCTCCAAGTGTTGCGACTGCAGACAAAATGTACTTCGGTACATACAGTGGATATAAAAAGTCTACACACCCCTGTTAAAATGGCAGGTTTTCTCAGAACTTTTCCTGCCTTTTATGTGAAATTACAACGTATAAAAATGAAGTGCAAAACAATCAAACATTTTAGGGAAAAATAAAAAACTTACAATAACCTGGTTGCATAAGTGTGCACACCCTTTTATAATCAGGGGGTGTGGCTGTGTCCAGGACGATCCAATCACGTTCAATCTCATGTTCAAAAGTAATTATCATACAGCTGGCATCACTGAAATTATTCTGATTAACCCCAAATAAAGGTCGGCTGTTTCTGTAGGATTTTCTTCACATCTTGGTTTCATCCGATGAAGCTTCGACTGCAAAGAGCTTACAGAGCATGTATGGGATATCACTTGTTGAAAGGTTCTGACTAGGAGATGTGAAGGTATAATGAAGGGCATCGCAGTGACATTAAAGCCTCGATAAGCCTTGACATTAAACGTAAATGTGCTGTACTCAAAAAAAATCCCAAATTGGGCTTTGTCGTTTTCTACCTATTCATTTAGCCATTGGTGCAAAATACACTTTACTCTTCCATCTGCTGGTCATTTACACTTCAGCAACATTGATGGATCCACTCCATTCAACCTCTGTTTTTAAGTTAGACCACTCAACATTTAAAATATGTGTTATTCTCTGAAATTCTACTTAGTTTTCATTCGTATTGCAGGTGGACGTTATAGTTATTTTTATTTCAATTAAAGAAAATATTTTTTCTCTGATAGTTTTAGTTTCCATGATAGTTTTAGTTAGCGATAATAACCTTGGTCCTTGTTTGAGATTCTATCAGTAGGAGTTCTATTGGTGTGGGTATTGCTGCTTTGCTTCTATAACATACTCTATAAAACTCTGTCCTTGACAATTAAAATTCATTCCTTATTTGTTGAAATGTCTTGAGGTTTTGATGTAAATAGATTCTATAAGTCCTTATTCTGTCCATTATTTAAACCTGCCATCCATACAGTGGGGTTTAAAGCTCTTTAGGTGACCTGTGCTTGCTAAAGCAGAGATTTGCCATGGGTAGAACCAAATTAGAGTACATGGTAAATATGGACCACTCTCCAATTTGAGAACTGATTTTACTAATATTAATGAGGTCATGAGTACACGTGGAGGTTCTGCTCGAGAACCATGTAGAGATCTTTATTTCTCTGCAGTGCTTTTGTGTCAGGAATAAAAACGCTTGGAACGATCTGAGTTGTCAAAAAAGTTTATTAAAAAGATAAAAATGTTCTATGGCAAAACTCTCACATTTTCATCCATAGTCGACATTTTATCTCGTGTAAACACTCATTTTCTCGCTCATTTTAAATACCCGACAAACACAAATACATCACAGTAAAGAAACAGTGAACGACTTTTAATAAATTAAAACAAAGCGCTCGGTGAATTTTCCCTTTATTGTGCTTCCTGAAATGAAAAGGTGCGAGTGCAGTTAGCATTTCATATCCAAAGCCGCTTCTCTTACACTGTGAGCTGCGGTCCAACACACCGTCTAACACACCCTCATCCACTTCCTCTTTCGCGCTAGTAAGCGCTGTTACTAATACTAAACCTACAGAGTGTGTACATCTCTTCAGCTGCATTGTCCTCACTGCCAAAGTTGTTCCTGCTCGTACACACTACTTACCTAACTCCTTGCATGAGTGCGCACTCGTTTGTTATCGTGTCAAAGAAGTGAAAGAAAGCGTGTGAAAACCAGCACTAGAACGCAGGAAGGCGGTTAGCAAAGCGTCACCTATAAGCAAAGGATCCATAAAGCTAAAGCTCTTCTCTAAAGTGCATTTGGAATTGAGGTAAGGCAAATACACAGTCAGGGCTAAAAGTCTGCACGCATCAACAAGATCTTTATTTTTGATCAGAAATCAAATACTAAACCAACAACATTTCACAGTTGCACATACACACACTTCTGGTCTCTTCTGGATGGAACGCTGAAATACAGATATCTTTACAACCTAGATTATCTGAAGTGTCCACGATAACATCGGAACTCATTTAACAACCCTTTACTAAATTACGTGTAAAGGTGTTTTCCAAATCGAACCAGAAATTCAGTTCTCACGTCATGCTGATTAATTACAATCAGACATAATGGACCAAGTGCATTCACGACACAGCTGATTTAACCCACAAAACTCCGTAGAAGAGCTGAACATTACAAAATGGCATCTGAATGGTGAAAGAGTGCCTCCTAAGCACGGTATGTGCAAAATATTCCAGTAGCGCAGCTCAGCCACTGCAGCTCGTCCTCTACCAAAGACACATGCACTAACTCACTGCAAAAAAGTTCTCTAATATTTCTCATTATGAGATAATTATTATATAGCGAGCCTACTTCCAAACATTTTTTTTACTCATTTCAAGCTTAAAATCGTCCAATTCTGTTGGCAGATCATTTGCTTTGTTCTTGAAATGAACACTTGATACAAGCAAAATGATCTGCCGATAAAAAAATAAAACAAATTCAAGCTTCAAAGGAGTAGAAGTATCTAGAAACAGGCTTAGTAATGTTAATGTGGTTTATTGTAACCTGATAATAGAAAAATTTTATATACGTTTGATTATATTCAAGTTTTATTAACAAGTATTAAGATGCTGTTTTTTGCACCTAATAAAATGGCAAGTCTTTGTATAATTTCATTATTAGATGCAATTTGAAACTAATCAATCGAGGATCACATCAATCGAGCAGCAAAATGTAGGATAAGAATGTTTTTCCCACAGAACTGGATTTTTAGGAATATTTGGATATTATCTTTTATAAATTCTCTTGTGAATGATTTAGTATCCAGTGGGATAAATCCAGCCTGATGTGTGGTGCTGAATGTCACAATAACTCTCCTGCTTCCTTTATGTTTCTGAGGCTGTTTATTGTTTTCAGACAGTATCACACAACGTCCAGTATCGCGCTCTAACATCCGAATAACGGCTAACACCCGATCTTGCCTCGCTTAATACACTATCAGAACGCACGCTACTGGAAGACAGATGTTAAATTCATGCTGCTGAGTTGATTTAAAGCTGTATTAGTGTTTGATAACTGATGAAATGAAAGCAGTTGCTGGTGCTCGCAGACTTTCAGACCCAACTTGCATAAAGCGTGAAGTGTAAGGCCACTCTTCAGGATAGAAACTCACATAAAGCTCAAACAAAAGCAAAGTTGGGAGTTTACAGGAGATAGAAAGACACAAACTTCTCAGCTGGGTCTCGATGTGGTTTTTCTTTTTTCCCCAGACCTTTTGTAAAATCTACATCCAAGTGAGAGCATATGTTTTTGTGTTCGATATGTGTTTGAATTAAGTTACGTCTAACTCCGCCCCTCATGCTACTTTTAACCAATCAGAACTTTACACACACGTTACATCAGCAACAACTCTTCCTCATCTACATTCACTAGAGTGCTTTGTTTTCAAAGGAATGAAAATAAACAGAAGAGAAAATACTAAGTAGGAGCGATTGCTTTCTGAGCTGCGTTCTTTACACCTCCCTGCGTCTCAGAGATTATCTTAAGCTCCTCGATTCCTCAGTTAAAGGAGAATCTGACTCAGTTTATCTGTTCGTAAAAACATTCTCCACTGGCTGCTCTTGGTGCTCTCTCTCTCTCTCGCTAAGCCTGAGCTGATTGAGTTGATGAGCTTCCTTTCCTTTGAAGGTTTTTTTATTTAACAATTTAAAGCTCTAACTCGATAAACTCGCTGCACTGGTGACATTGTTGTTCTGTCCGTCCTCGAGGGCTCGGCTCTCCTCTTTCAGGTTCATGTTGCTCGAGTCCGTGTCTACTTTGGTCTTCCTCAACCTGTACAAAATTAAAAGAGCAATCACGTGGTGACAGCACGATAATAAAGGCACACACTCAGAATGGCTAAATGGAGTATAAATATGAATACATTATTCAGACTGAACCACAGTAGGGGTTGTGATCAAATATGGCTATTAGAGAAACTCAAATCTTTGCGTTATTCATTCATTTTACAAATGTATATTTTGGATATCTAAGTCTAAATACAGATTTTGTGTGCTACTACATTTTAGAAATGTTACGAGGAGTCGTGGTTAGTCAAGCCACAAGTAAATGAAGAGTGTATGTGCTATTTTAGTCTTTTTCACTGTTGTGACGCTGCACAAGCGTACGAGTTCAACAGAGAAAACAGACACATTTCTCCAGCCATCTATCTCCGCTAGCACCTTGAAAACATAGAGTGACTGATTCAGTGGAACAACGGCAGTCATGAAAAAGTACAATGAAATAACATTTACTGAGTGATGATTTACAAGTGGATACGTGCACAGGTAAGAATACGGATAGAGATACAGATACGGATACAGATACGGACACAAATACGCATACGGATCCAGATATGGACATAAATACGGATAGGGATACGGATACAGATACGGACACAAATACGGATAGGGATACGGATATGGATACGGACACAAATACGGATAGGGATATGGATACGGATACAGATACAGACACAAATACGGATAGGGATATGGATACGGACACAAATACAGATAGGGTTATGGATACGGATCTAGATACAGACACAAATACGGATAAGGATACGGCTATGGATACGGACACAAATACAGATAGGGATATGGATACAGATACAGATACAGACACAAATACGGATAGGGATACGGATACGGATACGGACACAAACACAGATAGGGATAGGGATAGGGATACGCACACAAATACAGATGGGGTACGGATACGGACACAAATACGGATAGGGCTACGACCACAAATACAGATAGGGATACGGATACAGATACAGACACAAATACGGATAGGGATACGGATATGGATACGGACATGGATACAGGCACAAATACAGATATGGATATGGCCATAAATACGGATAGGGATACGGATACAGACACGGACACAAATACAGATAAGGATACTGATATGGATACAGACACGGGCACAAATACGGATACGGATACAGATAGGGATACGGATACGGGTACAGATAGGGAAGCTGTGGCTCAGTTGGTAGCGCGGGTTGTCCACTACACATAGGGTTGCCGAAGTGTCCTTGGGCAAGACCCAAGTGGCAAGCTAGTGCCTTGCATAGCAGCTCTGCTACCATTGGTGTGTGAGTATGTGAGTGTGTGTGTGTGTGTGTGTGTGTGTGTGTGTGTGTGTGAATGGGTGAATGAGAACCAATGTAAAGTGCTTGTAGAACTGCTAAAGTTAAAAAAAGCGCTATGTAAGTGCATTTACGATTATAGATACGGATATGGATATAGACACAGATACGGATATGGATATGGATATAGACACAGATATGGATACAGATACGGATACGGATATGGATACATATAGTGTACTACTCTAATATATAGAACACTACACACAGTACTGTACATGCTGTTGTTTGAAAACATCCGAGAGCCAACTGTGTGAATGTTGTGAATGTTTCTCACTTCTCTCTGTTGAAGACGAGGAAGTCTCGTTGTACGCAGTCGAGGCGCTGCTGGAGCTGACCGTTCTGCACAAACACAACAACACAAACATCAATTTTCCTGATTAGTAATATAACTTATTTCAAGCTGGAGCTGGTTGTTATGAACAATTAACGAAATGTACAAAATTACATTTACATTTACAGCATTTGGCAGACATCCTTATCCAGAGCAATACGTGCTTTGCCGTTTCTATCAATAAATACTGTGTCACGCTCTCGCCAGCAGATGGTGCTGCGGCGTCGATATGCACTGAAGGCTGCAGAGAGCGCGCGTGCACGAGATTGAACTGTAGCCTACGGACAAGTGCCTTTGTTTTGGTTTTTGTTCTCTTCCTGTTTAAGCATTGATTGATGTTCGAGGGTGTGTCGTTATTGATCCCAGCTGTCTGTGTTCTAGCTTGATTATGTTTGGTATTTAAAACCCTCGTGTTGCTTTGTAACCTCGAGTATCTTGTCCAGTATAGACAGCATTTTATGTGTCTTGATTTCTGTTCGTAAATAAAGACGTTGATCTGCGCTTGCTTCTGCCACTGCTCCCGTGCATGGGAATCGAGTAACTTGCTATCCGAATGCATAGCTGAGACCGGCGCCTTCTGGATCAAATAGCGCCTCGGCCGGAAGCTGGGCCATGCACCAGGTCGCCCCCAATGCAGTTTCCCCTGCCCCGGTGCCGGAGGACTATGCTGTGCTACGCTGGGAGCCGAGCTACATGAATTACTGTGGCTTCCCGCTGCCGGGGGACAACCCTACGCTATGCAGGCAGCAGAGCTACCCGAATCACTGGGAATTCCCGCTGCCGGGGGACTACACTGCGCAATGCAAGCAGCAGGAGGTCGCAGCCCTGGAGTCCCAGTCCTAGGTTAACTTGGCGACCTCGGAGCCTCCGCCTGAGGTCAACAGAGCGACCTCAGAGCTCCAGCTGGAGACCCGCCGGGAGGTCTCTGCCACCGAGAAAGCTGCCCTGCTGTCCTGTCCCGCTGAGGAAGCTGTCCCGCTGTCCTGTCCTGCCGAGGAAGCTGTCCCGCTGTCCTGTCCTGCCGAGGAAACTGTCCCGCTGTCCTTCCCTGCCGTTGAAGCTGTCCCGCTGTCCTGCCCTGCCGAGGAAGCTGTCCCGCTGTCCTGCCCTGCCGAGGAGGCTGTCCCGCTGTCCTGCCCCACTGAGGACGTCCATCCGAGCTCCAGCAGCGCTGAGGTTGTCCCTCCGAGCTCCAGTCCCACTGAGGACATCACCCAGTGTTCCAGTCCCACTGAGGACATCACCCAGCGTTCCAATCCCGCTGAGTCCCCACCAAGAAAGCTGCCCTGCTGTCCTGTCCCACCGGGGAAGCTGTCCCGCTGTCCTGTCCTGCCGAGGAAGCTATCCCGCTGTCCTGCCCTGCCAAGGAAGCTGTCCCACTGTCCTGCCCTGCCGAGGAGGCTGTCCCACTGTCCTGCCCTGCCGAGGAGGCTGTCCCGCTGTCCTGCCCCACTGAGGAAGCTGTCTCGCTGTCCAGCCCCGCTGAGGACGTCCCTCCGAGCTCCAGGCCCACTGAGGTTGTCCCCCCGAGCTCCAGCCCCACTGAGGTTGTCCCTCTGAGCTCCAGTCCCACTGAGGATGTCGCCCAGCGTTCCAGTCCCGCTGAGGACGTTGCCCAGCGTTCCAGTCCCGCTGAGGAGTGTACCCCGAGCTTCAGTCCCGCTGGGGGTGGTGCTCCGCCTGTCTGCTGCCCGGCGGAGGCCGCCCTGTTTTCCGATGCATCAAGAGACAGATCACAAAGGGGCCCAGGACCGCCGCTGGAGGGGGGCGCTCGTTTTATGTTTTATGTGTCTTGATTTCTGTTCGTAAATAAAGACGTTGATCTGTGCTTGCTTCTGCCTCTGTTCCCGTTTCATAACATACTGGTTCTGATTCTGGTTCACTAAGAGTACTGTCAGTCTAAAACACTGTTGGGGAGGTGAGTACAGTATGAAAAACACACAAAACATGCTTTGTTTACAGTGCTAACCAGTGCTAATTTATAAGTACTTGAAAAGAATATATTCCACATCCAGGCCTTAACAAACTGTTTTATCGCACACTCAGAGAAACATATATTACATTCACTCCATTACTTTTTATTATCTTCTTATTTACTGAACATATAGTGTGTCAGTAATGCTTTATTTATTTATCTATTATATTATATCTGTTGTATATGGAATGATTTTCCGCCGTGTTATCTCTAATTTAATCAAGCTAATGCTCTCATTAAGGAAGAAAAACAAATGCACACAGAGATGCAGAGAGAGAGAGAGAGAGAGAGAGAGAGAGAGAGAGAGAAGAGTGCAAAAGATGGGAGAGGAGAAGAGCGATAAAGAGAGAGGGACGATAAGAAAGAAGGAAAGAGTATGATAAGAAATGGCGTGATTTATTTGGCTCAGGCAGAAAGCACTCGGGTTCCGCTCGCCGTGTTATCTGTGATTCAATTGAGCCGATGCCATTTACATTACAGACCGGACTGCAGCTGGGGCTCCGAGGAGAGGACGGGGGGCTGAGGGACAGGAGACGAGGGAGAGAGGGAGACCGCAGAGAAACAAGTGAAGAAAAGAGAAGAAGAGGTAGACAGAGGGAACACAAGAGTGAGAAAGAGAGAGATTTCATACTAATATGCAGCGGAGTGGTTTGATGACGCAGAATTGATTATTTTCACAGGAACAGCACGTGCCCGAGTGTTTTATTCCTCTTATACCACAGCAGTTTGATAGCAATTACTATATTTTATTTTTAAAATAAAAACTTCATACTTTTGATATGAGACTGTGGAATGTCCGTTAAACAAGTTAGTTCCTGTTCACACTTAGGTTACAGCAGTCGTTTGCCAAAAAAATCATGATTATTTTATTAATCTGTTTATTATCAGTAGAGCATTCGCCGTACACGTCCCTCAGGTTTACAGAGAAACATAAAACAAACGTAAATTGAAACGACATATTTCATTTGTAGGAAAATACACAAAAATCTGACTTCCCTTATGTCACTGAGGTTGATAAACAATCTTAAACGGCTGATGCTAGGAATCCATGGCACAGAAGAATGAGTTTATTTCAAACATTTAATTCACTACATCCTGTATATACAAGACAGAGAGAGATATACAGTAGAGTACAGTTCAGTAAAATCCCATTAACAGTATAATTAAAAGTCAAATAATTATTAATCATAAATCAGATTATTCCGCTTGTTTTTATGTTTTTACTTAGTTCAAGCTTTACATGTTCTTGTTCTGTTGGCAGATCATTTTGCTTCTTTCTGGAAATAAATGCATAAAATTAGGACTCTTAAAAATGAAGCTTAAAATGAGACAAATGTGGCTAGAAAAAAGTTTGCTAATTTTATATTTGGTATATTGTAATCTTATAATAGGAAATACTACATAAATGTGACTATACTGAGCATATTTTCACTAAGACGCAAAAAAGTGCGTCATCATGATGTCAGTTCACCCGACAGTTTTAACGAAAGTTTCAGTTGTTTATTCTTGTTTATTTTAATGATGTATGTATTTATGTTTGCATAGTACAAATCGGACCAGATTGGTTTATTATAAACCGCTGTGTGTGTGTGTGTATAAACAGTAATAAACGGTAATGATGGTAGGTAACACGAGTTTTCCTCGCACACAGCGCTCATCAGCTGCATGAGTCACCTTGAAGCAGGTTCTTTACAGCCGGAGTGTTGCGCAGCCACTTCAGCTGTGTTAGCATTTTCACAAGCACACAATTACAGGAATCAGACCGACGAAGCAAAACCTTCCCCTCTCTTCATAAAGCCGTGCGCTTGTCCAGTCATCACCTCGCATTTATTATTATAGCTGATGTGCAAGAGCACTGAATTAACCTCTGCATGTTTATGTCCCACAGACACACACACACACACACACTGCAGATTAGTACAGCCAGGTTATATACTGTAGTGCGTATATAAATCTGTGTAGCACAGGGCCGGGTGAGACATCGACGTAATTTTGATTTTGTAGATTTTTGAACATTTTGATGATTCATAACTAGCCACAACATCATGATCATCTGTTTAAATGCTCTCCAGGATATATATGCCCCGCCCCGGGGGTGTGTCATATCCTACATTAGCAGCAACATGGTTCGTTGGTGTGTTTTTGGTGTCGTGTGTTCCCACACACTATTCCCTTTTTCCAAGCATCGTTTGGTTCAGGAAAAATGATTGGAGATTGTTTGTTTGTTTATTTATTTATTTATTTATTTATTTATTGGTTTATTTATGTAAGAGGGAGGAGTTTGTGTGAGATGGCGACTGGTTTGTTTTACTGACTTACTGGAATGTTTTAAGAGTAAGAGGACATGATTCTTTCTTTATACACTGTCAAGGCTTCTCCATCAGTAAGACTAAGTAAAAGTCTCTCCTTAATCTTTGGAGAACTTTATAAAAAAGTCTGAGACATTATAAGGCGAAGGTACTAAAACTGAAACAAACAGGAAAAGGTACCTGCGGAGATGCGTCAGAGCCCTGATCCCTCGTCTTCCTCGCTAATCTCTTCTTCTTCTTGTGCAGTGGCTTCGATTCTAGGATCATCTCTTCCAGCTCAAACGTGGGGTCACAGTTTAGTCTCCGTCTCTATGGCCGTAATAAAAAAGATTACGATTTATAAAAACAAAACTCGGCTAGAAGGTGCATGCACCCGAGAGAAAAGAGTCTTGTTATTATGTATGGAACTTTTTCACGGCCATCTGTTATGTACACACACTGCAGGCAATTTAAAGAAATATATTTGAATTCATCAATACTAATAAAACCCTTTCCTTTCACAATAAACAAAAAGGAAATGAAAATCAGAATCTTACCGGCATATAAGTAAGAACACAAGTAATGATGTTTGAATAGCATAAAATAAATCTGTTTGGAAACCTCTTCAAGTATAAATCATAACTATATGAGTGGAAGAATACAGAAATACTGAATATACTGTATATATAGGATAGTTTTATATATATATATATATATATATATACACACACACACACACACACACATATATATATATATATATATATATATATATATATATATATATATATATATATATATATATATATATATATAGGAGTACAAAATTGTTTATATATTGCACTTTAAATATATATGGGACACTTACATTAGGCATGAAGCCTGGTGGGACGTGTTTATTAAGCACAGCGTCCCAGTTTACGTCGGAGAGACATTCCGTGTCCTTCAGCTCAGAGAGAGACGAGAGGCGCTTCTGTGCATCGACACACAGCAGCTGAAACACAGTACACACTTATTTTATTTTTTTAAAGCACAAATTAATTCATTTATTTTTTTAAACATGACTTGTACAGTACAGCAAGGTCAAATTAATACAAACAAGAAACTTAAATCATCATAAACTAAACAAACACTACACAAATTTCCTACTGTACCTTATTCCATTTAATATCAGTCATATGAAACCACGTTATTTCTTTCAGGTTTTACCTTCCTCAACAGAGACTTCATCTCTACTGACCAAGCGGCCGGGAAGCAGGGATGGACTTTATGGAAGGACTGCAGGATCTCTGAGGTGGGCGTGCTGGCGCGCATTATATACGGCCTCTGTAAAATACGTCAGCGAGAAAGGTGGAGTGTGTTAAGCATTTTTTCTGTATTAACTTTAATACAGACAACAAATGAACCCTGGGTTAGGAGTGCACATACGCTATGATATATTTTATTCATATATAGCTGATAAATCAGTTCCTACAGGATTGTGCGATCGCAGAAATTAACACGAAATCAAGGAAACTTGCGGGTTTTCAAAATTATAGCAGATTTTCCACAGAGAGTGTTTGTGCCCTCTTCGATTCCCGTGCGTCAAACACGAGTACAGCTACAACACCTCATTTACCAACAAACATCACAGCGAAAGAGAATGCGAAACAATTACATCAATTCAAGTAGTTTTCCACAAAAAAAGCACACAAAGAAAACTCCACAAGTTGCATTGCAAATTTTGAAAAACGTCGCAGCGAAATCAAACATTTTTGATCCGCGAGGATCACAAAAATAATCTGGGAACTCCTGTACAGACTGAATACGTGATGAAATAGTCATTGTTCTTTTACTGTGATAATAATATGTCATTTCAGCAGACTATACTTATGTTTTTATTGAAGGTGTGACATTGGAAGACTCGTTAAGGATTGAAGATTAAGGATAAAGATGTGACATTCTGCATTAGCTCATCATATTCATTCCCAGGTAGCATCCGGATTTGGGCCACATCAGGCACTGCTGCTGGCCTTCTTTTGGCCCGGACATAATGGATATGAGCCTGAAGTGGCCTAAATGTAAAATAGCAAATATGGCCCAAATATCCCAAATCCCAAGTGGGCCGTTTTAGGCAGATATGTGGTGTTCATGGCAATGTGAATCTGGATGGGAACCTAAAGTGCCCCATGTGGTAAATAGTGAATATGGTAAAAATATCACAAAACAAATGTGGGCCACATTTGGCATAAAATGTGGCACATGCGGCATTGGTATGGCTTGCTTGTGGCCCAAATCTGGCAAACAGGAGCGGACCACCCACATGCCATCAATCCACATGGTATGTGGGCCACATGTGTGGGCTGGAAGTGTCAAGTGCGGGCCGGATCTGGGCTACAGCAATTTTGCTATCTGGGTTATTACTTCATTTCATTCAGGATTATTTCCTCATATTCAAGACTAATTTGATATGTTCAGGACTAGCTTCACATATTCAGGATTAATTCATCATATTCAGGACACTCCTAACTAGGATGACGTTATCACATTGCCACAGTATTATATTCAGAATGATCGCTGCAATAATACTAAACAAGCTCTAACTGATTCTGGATCTGCTGGAAGTGCGTCACATCACCTGTCCACGTAGCAGCTCGTAGGCTGTTATACCCAGAGACCACCAGTCCACTGCAAACGAGTAACCTGTATGTGTTCCCTCAAACGTCTGGAAAAGCTCTGGAGCTGCAGAATGACACAAACAAGAGAGACATGGTACGGTCAGGTCAGGTCAGGTCAGGTTAATGTTCTCTCCATGCCAGCTCATCCATCCACAGGATCACAGTGGTTTTGAAAAAAAAACAAAAAACAAACACATTATACAGACCTGGAGGTGTGTGTAGGTAAAATCAGACCTCATGAAATGTCTGAGCGAATATCTGACACACGCTATACTGTAAGCAAATATGTTCAGCTCAGTTCTTCTCCATTTCTGTTTTACTGTCTGCTCAGGACCAACGCTTGTATTCATTCATAAAATAAACCACAGCCCTGATCTCTCTCTCTCTCTCTCTCTCTCTCTCTCTCTCTGTCATCTCTGATCAAATCTCATATCCGTCACTCAGCATTATGAGATTGGACTCGAGGTCAATTACGCCTGTAATCCTGTTAGACTGTTTCCAATACCATACAGCAGAATACATCGATACACTATGCCTATTACAGCGAGCCAAAATAAACAATCTAGATATCAAATCTACTTCATTTTTTTAAAATGTTGTCTTCAGCCTGGGACACACTATCTGAATTTTAGATTGGTAATAGATTGGACATCCTAGAGTTTCCCACTTAGAAGATTTTCATGGCAACAAAAAAAAAAACTGTTCTAATACCTTATCGTTTCTATAGTAACAGCATGTTCACAGTTGTTGTCAATAATATCATTTGTAATGGAAATTGTTGTATTAAGTTACAAAAAAAAGCAAAATAGAAGCATTTGCACTAGTGCTGCTCTCAGACTTCTGGATCCCAGTGACTGTTGTTGTGAAGGAAACTTTATCTGTGTTTAAAATGTCTTTTACATTTTACATGTGAACGTGACACAAAATGACTGAGTGTGTGTGTGAGTGTGTGTGAGTGTGTGTGTGTGTCTGCGAGTGTGTGTGTGTCTGCGAGTGTGGGTGTGTGGGTGTAGGATCTCTCACCCATGTATGGCTTTGTTCCAGCGATGGACGTGGCTTTTAAATCGTCTTTGACGATAGCAGCGATGTTGAAGTCGGTCAGATGAGTGTGACCTGAGAGAACAGAGACACACACGACGCAATGGGCAATGTTAAACACACACACACTCACGGAGAAGCTCACCCACTCCTCATTTAGCCTTCATCAGCAGGTGGCTAGAATTAGCTCTGGAATAATATGATAATCTCGCTGTATGATAACTGTCCAATCCGATGTCATGGTTTTCATCATGGTGTAACAAACATCCTCCCACAACACACACGCGCTTTCTTCCAACGATATTGTACACGCTTGTCTGTTGCACCATAGGATTCTTTTAAAATGAATAATTGTTGTGGTTATTTTTCTGCTTTAGAATGTTATACTACTTATACGTATGTACGTACAGTATATACACTACGTTATAAACACGCTCCTTATTAATGAATGTGCTTATAAGCATTTATAAGCACGTTTGTCATTTGTATGTGTGTTATTTTTATTCATATCAGGGCAGAAGAGCTGAAAGCGGCTAAAGGACGTAATGGGGGAAGAAAAGGAGAACCAGTCACCTTGGGAAGGAACTAGAGCGACCCTGATTTATGCGAAAAATCAGGCCAGGTTTGTAAGTGTGGGGGGGAATAAAGCCTCTGAGACTGAGCGAGACGGAGAGAGAGAGAGAGAGAGAGAGACCCATATAAATATCTGTGTGTGTGTATGTGTGTGCAGGGCCGATTCAGAATTCAGAGCCTACGGGACAAACTACAGAGAGAGAGAAAAACAGAGAGAAAGAGGTTGAATTGAAAGAGAGGGCGCGAGAGAGAGAGAGAGCGAGAGAGAGAGAGAGAGAGCGAGAGAGAGCGAGACTCCTGAGTGGCTCAGACAGCCGAATGTTCCCCCTATGGTCAGAAGATTGATGGCTGTGGTGTTATAACGGAGGGTGGGGACCAGCAACGACTAAACGACTAAAGAGAAATGGGGATAAACATGGGGAAAGGCAAAGAAGTAGTGATAGTGTGACTAAAATAAGAATAAGGGTTTGGAGGAGCTCTGAGGAAGAACTAACCGTTTTAATAGCTGTGTTAATGAACGCTGACTAAACATCTGCTGCATGTACAAGCTGAAGGAAAGGAAGTTGGATGATAAATTTCTTATGATCTTTATGCCTCGTTGAAATGAGCACTGAGATGAGAGAGAGAGATGAACAGGGACCGAGCCAAGCTGTATCTAACATTATGAAGGGAATGCTTTATAAATACAGTAAGGTATTTTAGTGTCACGACTCACCGTGTTCATCCAGTAAGATGTTATCAGGCTTGATGTCTCTGTTCCAACAACAACAAAAAGAAAATGTCAGTTACAAAAAGTCACAAGGTGTTTGCAGCTGATAAATATAGCCTGGATGACCAGATTTCTTAGTTGCATGATAAGACGTTCATTCCCGAAGTGTTTAATTCCTCTTATACCACAGCGATTTGCCAAATTTAATTTGTTAATAAACAACATGTCATAATTATTATTATTTTTTACCTGTGTATAGCTGTACAGTTACATTTAATGTTCTGTGAAACGAGTTAGTTCCTGTTACACTCATGTTATCGCAGCTATAAACACTCGTTCCCTCTCTCTATTCTCTCTCTTTATTCTCTCTCTTTATTCTCTCTCTTGAAGTTAATAAGACAAAAAAAAAACCCCAGAAAACTGAGACACCACAAACTCCTCTGTCCTGAAGATGTCGGAAAACTTTAGAGGAAAAGTAACAGCTTTACCTCTAACTGCTCCAAAGCACTAACACTAGCGACTCCTTCCTTAACTGTTACATATAATAAACATCTCCTTACAGAAAACTTCACCACGTTAAGGATTGTCACTTATTCACGGAGCGTCCACTGTACACGTCACTGTGAATGATCTGTTTCTATAGAAACGATGTATCAGAATTAAGCGTGTTAATGTTAATATAAACCTGCAATGTGCAGCAAAATGAATCTGACCAATCAGAGTCCAGATTCGACAACGCTATGAAGTAAAAATAGATAAATTGTTGATTCGCAAAACACAGACTTCCATTTTAAGTGAATTTGTAGTAAGCTTTCTGTTTATTTCTCGATTAATCAGACGTAGTAGATAGAGTTATGGTTTGAAAAAAAAAACAGAAAAAAAAACAAGCGTAATTATATCCAGAAATTTTCTTTTCTTTACGTTGTGTGCTCGGGTTCCTCGTTTCTCAGTCAGCGAGTCGTTTGAGTACTTTATTGATTGCGGAATGGCGTGAACCCTGAAGGGCTGAAAGGGAACACTTATGCTGTCCAAATTCATCTCCGAGCTGGATGTTTTCCAACACACGCACTTTCAGCTTTGATTAGGATCTGGTGAAGAGAGCTGTTTGAAATATGAATGTGATAGTGGGTGAGGTTGGGGAAAGCGCTCCGTCCTCCTGAAGGCATGACGTAAACCCAGCTGAATAATGCACTGGGAACACCGTTATTTCCTCAGCGCCGCTGTCTGAAGAAGCCAAAACACTCGCCGCTATTGCTTTGTGCGTTTTTGGATACGGCCTTTTCATAATCAGTATGTTAATGTAGTGTTTGTGTGGACAGACTTTTCATCTGGCTCGGGTTTAAAAAAAAAGAAATAATTTGTCTGTACTGTGCTTTTTATTCCTCTCCTCTTTCCGCCTCATTTACCTTTTTCAGTCTCTTTATCGTTTTTCGATTTGTTGTTTTCCGTGTCTGTAATAAACCACAACACACACTGATTAATGGTGACACACACACACACACACACACACACACGCTCTTTATGGCTTTGTGGTGATTTCTCAAACTGATGGCAATAAATATAATAACAGAAATGAAGTGCTTTCTCACATTTCAACCTGTCCTGAAAAACTGAGATCCATAAAAAGGTCTTCATCATCAGGTGGACAAATTACAAGAGCATCAGATTAGATAATCTATGTCTATAATTTTGTTATTCAGAGGCGGAGCGACGCAGTCGGCTGCTCACATGAATCCACCAACAATCATGCAAGAAGAAAAAATCATGTTTCAGACCTGTGCTGAATTCTATAACGTGATAAAGTGCGTTCTTTGGGTCAGATTATATGATCAGATTATATGATGAAGATCCTCTAACGACAAAACAACTTCCTGCTTATGTCATCGATGACCTGGAAGTTAGTTTGTGCAGAAAACGGACTCACATAAACACACACGTTCTTCACAGTGAGCTTGAGGTAATAAGGAGTTTTTTTTGTTCATACGGATACTGATACTGATAACCAAGGTACTGCCCCCCTGCCGATAACCGATCAATCAACTTTAACATTGATACTGAATGAAAACATAACACTCAAAGTAAAATATCGCTGAACTTTATTACAAAAATAAACAGTACTGACTATGCTGTGAAAATATACTGTACTTTTTTTTTTTTACATGAAATAAATATATACATATTCATATATATTATGTATTAATAAATTAACTATTAATAAATTTTAAAGTGAATAAAAGATATACGTCCAAAATTAATCAAAAACCACTTCAAATAACATGACAAAATTAGTCAGTGAGAGTTTTTATTTCACCTCTAGAAGTCACTCAAGCGGGAAAAACTATAGCTGTGGATTTTTTTTCCTGAGTTCCAGCAATATTATCAGTGGTGATTAATCAGCAAAAGCAATCAATCAGTCGGCCTCTAACTCCATCGTCACTCCCGTATTTATAGCTAAAGACTGACAGGCAGACAGAACTCGGGTCACAGAACTCAGACAGGTCACAGTGTCATGGTATACATTCTAAGACGCTGATCTCAACTCATCCGCTGATCTCAACCGGAGAATTCCTTTAATGACGTGTGGTTTTTGTCTGTAACATCAATGTCGGCCTGAAAATTGTACAATGTAAAATAGGGGTAAAGTCTCAACGGGACATGTCGGAGTATTTATTTCTAATAACCAAAGTCATTATTGAAATATTATGACTTTGAGTTTGTTATTCAGACTCAATTAGCCTCAATTAATCCGCAGGACTAAAGATTTCAATTCAAGATCAGTTAAAGATTTCAATACGCATTACGTGGCATAATTATGAGATTTGCACACTTTAAAAGGCCAAATTTAAGACATGACCTCCTGAGCATGACACTTGCCAAGCCAAGTGTGAGGAAAAAAAGGGGTTTTGTAATTCTAAAATAAGTTTTAGACTAAATGATTTCGTTTGACATCAGGAGGAGAAGAAACCAATTTCACATGAAACACTTTAGTTATTAAGAGGGCAGTGACGAGCCATAACCCACTGCTGATGAATAAAATAGCACGACAGGTGATAGCATCAGGACACACACACACACACACACCCACACATACGCACTGCCCATCTTGCTCTCGTCTCTATTCTGCCTGTGTAAACCTGATACAGTGCTCTTCTCTCGCTCCACCGATCCGACAACCAATTACCTGCTTCTAATGACCTCATTACATCACGGATCCTGATCATGGATGATACCTAATACACACCTGATACATACACACACATGCACACGATACACACTTCTGTTACACACACCACATACGCTGAGAGAAAGGGAACAGATGGAGTGTGACACCCAACCCTCTCTGATACAGGTGTGTTTTCTCACAGAGAGGAAGGAGGACCGCTTGACTAGGCCAGCTTGACGTTGTACAAGTTTCAGCACGACGCTGCTGTCACAGACAAAAATCATAGTCTTGCTCACATTATCAGCGGCTGGTTTAGCGCGGTGGATGACAACATTGTGTCAGTGTGAGAAATTTCTGATCAGAATCTCAGTGTGTGAGCGCTGCTGCGACACTCGTATAAAATCCAGCAACATGTTTTCTCCCGGAATAACACTGACATGGTTACAGCGACGGCTCACTTCCTGCACGAGCCCAGACGGTGCTGATTGTAGGCAGAATGATGTGCATGACACTACACCAAGCTTTATCTTCCAGCTCCTCTGTCCCTGTTTAACTGCTCCACGTCCTCACGTGAGGGTCAGACAGCATTGTTTTGAGGCTTTTGTACCCTCATCCCCTGAGCAGCTCTGCCAAGATTCTGAAAAAGGTCAAATCTAGAAAATCTAGAAATGTGACGAGGCTAAAAGCCATCCTTATTAAAGGCATAATGAACATGAGACAGTGCTGATTCTCACAGCAGCTCCTTTCCTCCTGAGAAGCAGCTTCATCATTACACACAGTCTTGGGAAGCGTGTGGGGTGTGAAAATATACTGTCTGTCTGTCTGCATGTCTGCATGTCTCTGTGTTAGCTACTTATCTATCTATCTATCTATCTATCTATCTATCTATCTATCTGTCTGTCTGCCTGTCTGTCTGTCTGTCTGTCTGTCTGTATGTCTGCCAATTTAACTGCTTGTCTGTTGGCTAGTTATCTGGTTAGCTACCTTTCTTTCTAGCTGTCTGTCTGTCTGTTTATCTATCTATCTATCTAACTGTCTGTCTGTCTGTCTTATCTATCTATCTATCTAGACTGTTTATCTAACTGTTGGCTACTATCTGTTTATCTACCTTTCTATCTGTCTGTCTACCTGTTTATTTGTCTGTCTCTTGGCTAGTTATCTGGTTAACTACCTTTATGTCTACCTGTCTGTCTGTCTGTCTGCCGGTCAGTTTACACTCACTTAAACTGTCAAATAAATCTAAAAGAGAAACTCGTAAAGTCAACTCAAACACCTAAACTAAACTAAATCAATCTGCCTGCCTGTCTAGTTCTCTATGTCTGTTTGACTATCTGTCTGTCTACCCCCCTGTCTGTCTATCCCCTTGTCTTTCTGTCCTGTTATATAAAACCCGTCTGGTGTTTCTGAACTCAGAGAGATGAGGAGGTCAAACTGCTGCTGTGTTACAGAAAAACAAAACTTCGGATTAAACTGGAGATGGTGCTTGTGGTTTGATTTCTCATGATTCTGCATAAACGAAGCTTTCCCTTGTGATGGGAGAGTGAAGCACACACACACACACACACACACACACATACACACTGAAACGTGATCTCCTCCCGCCTGTGTTTCCGTCTCCCCAGTGAGGAAAAGGAGCGGCTTGAAGCAGCTGGGCTTCTTTCACATGTCATTACTTTAACCCTCTTCTTTTATTCCATTTTTAATAAGAGATGGGCAAATGTGGAGCGAATTTGGAGCAAAAAAAAAAAATGATGAAAAATTCTGTTTGTGAATGTAAAAAGAGAAATATGATGTCAATGACATCACTTATTCCCACCTCCTGATCCCTGAGCACTGCGAGGGCTTTGGGGCTCGAATCCCACCTGGATTATTTACACTGAGAGGACGGAAACACAGACGGGACGATTTTACAATAAACGTTTCTATAAAATCTACAGCTTCATTACAGAGTCGTTGCAAATACATTTCTAATTTCTAACTTCTCGCTAACTACAGTTCTAAGATGAATTGTCGACATCTTATCTTCATTAGTGTTAATTTCTGTCTAATAAATTGAGCAGCGGTCTTGTGTTAATAATTAAACAAACACACGAGGTGTTTTATCCCTTATTAATAAATACTACACAAATTTCAGCATTTAGAAGCGACACAATGTAAAGAAACATAAACCTGTAACCGAAACGTAAGTAATAAACAATCTATGTGTGTGTGATGAAGCCGAGTTACTGCTTCCACTATGAAGCTGATTATTTTCTATAACGTCCCAACGTGTTTTATTCCTCTTACACCACAGCAAAGATAACGTATTAGATCGAGCGCATTAATATAAACCTGTGATTTGCAGCTGCGCTACTGTCAGAGCTGCTGTTATAGACAATTAATCAACACCTTCTGATCAATCACAATCCAGAATTTGACAGCGCTGTGGGATAAATACGGTATAAATAATAGTCTTATAAAGGTTTATACACTAGCTGCCATTAAACAATTATATATCTTGCAAGAATTTTGCATTCAAGCTTAATACAGTAAAGTGGAAGTAAATTCTGAAAAAAAACCACACACACACACACACACACACAGATATATGGATATCACGTCCAAAGGTCCTCGGTACGTCCCCGAGAAGCTCAGGCTTTGCCATTATCTGGTGAGAATTTCCATGCAGTATATTTACATCCAGATGATGTGAGAATGACAGGGTCACATTTCAATCTTTCCCTTCTGCCAATTCTAATCAAGTGTGGAAACTTTCATTATTTCAAAATCAGAATCCATATCAGCACCTGCAATACCGCACTAATGCCAACACATCTGTACACTTTCACAATTTCAATGTCTTCCATCAATGCAAATGACTTCAGAAATGAGAGATGGAAACACCTCAGTTTATTTTTTTTCCTTTTTTGGGGGGGAAGTGTATCCAACATTGCCTCAGAGGGTGAAAGGTTATTTATTTGCTAGCTTGATGGATGTACTTCAGCTGAGACATAATATACTCTCAGTGTCAGTCGTTTTTTGGGGTTTCTCTCGACTGAAGATATTCTAAAAATCATTGTGTAAAATGATTGACTGGAATTAATCGAATTCCAAATGACTCATTGCTGCATTGTTGTGCATCTGTATAGTTTTTGTGTGACTGAATGACTGACTGAATCTCTGACTGACTGAATCGCTGACTGAATCACTGACTGACTGAATCACTGATTGAATCACTGACTGACCGACTAAATCACTGACTGACTGAATAACTGATTGAATCACTGAGTGACCGACTGAATCACTAACTGACTGAGTCACTGAGTGACTGAATGTCTAACTGAATCACTGCCTGACTGAATGACTGACTGACTGACTGAATCACTAACTGACTGAATCACTAACTGACTGACTGAATCTCTGACTGACTGAGTCACTGATTGACTGAATCACTGAATCATTGAGTGACTGAATCACTGAATCGCTGAATACCTGACTGACTGAATGACTGACTGACTGAGTCACTGATTGACTGAATCACTGAATCAGTGAGTGACTGAATCACTGACTGAATCATGGACTCACCGACTGATTGAATGACTGACTGAATCACTGACTGACTGAATGACTGACTGAATCACTGCCTGACTGAATGACTGACTGACTGACTGAATCACTAACTGACTGAATCACTAACTGACTGACTGAATCATTGACTGGCTGAGTCACTGATTGACTGAATCACTGAGTGACTGAATCACTGAGTCGCTGAATCCCTGACCGACTGAATCACTGACTGAATCATGGACTCACCGACTGATTGAATGACTGACTGAATCACTGACTGACTGAATGACTGACTGAATCACTGCCTGACTGAATGACTGACTGACTGACTGAATCACTAACTGACTGAATCACTAACTGACTGACTGAATCATTGACTGGCTGAGTCACTGATTGACTGCGTCACTGAGTGACTGAATCACTGAATAACTGACTGAATGACTGACTGGCTGAATGACTGACTAAATCACTGACTGAATCACTGAGTCACTGACTGACTGAGTGACTGACTGACTGACTGACTGACTGACTGAGTGACTGACTGAATAACTGACTGAATAACTGACTGAATCACTGACTGACTGAATCACTGAGTCACTGATTGACTGAGTCACTGATTGACTGAGTCACTGACTGACTGAATCATAGTTGAAATATGACTGTGTTAGAGTTGTTTGCGAATATAGGTGGAGGTGTATATGTTTAGCTGCAGGTAAGTTAGCTGAAATTGTGTTGTTTTATGTTGATGTACATCTGGCTTCAACTATAGTAACCTATTTAAAGGTTTGTAGGTGTAAACATGATGACACACTGTAGATTATGACACATATACAGGTGGATGCTAATGAGCTTTACCTGTGTATGATGTGTTTGTTGCGCAGGTAGTTCAGTGCCAAGGCAAGTTCGCAGATGTAAAGTTTCACAGTGCTCTCGGAAAAATGTACATTCTGTTGAAGATGATACCGCAGGTCTCCTCCTAACAGAAGATCAACCACCATGAACATGTCCTCCTCATCCTGAAAAGAGTACCTGATTTACACACAAAGAAAGAACAAAAAAGAGCAATTCTTATCCCCTGCTTGCATTCACTACTTAGCAGGCTGTCTCATTAGAGGTAAAACCAATATAATGTAAACATGAGCTGCGCAGGTAAGACTTCGACCCGAGCAAAACAGAAAGGATAAACGTTGATCGCGTCACACTTGGGGGTTTTTTCAGATGCGAAATGAAATTTGACTCCTTAACCTCCAGATTCGTCTGTCAAACCCACATGTGCATTCCCCTGGTGACGTAGCAGGTGTTCTCCACATAATGAAACACACAAGTGCATCAACTGCTGAACGGCATCAGTGTGCATTAGCGTGACATTTTCAAGCTCCTTCTTCTCATAAGGAGCTGAGCTTTAAAAGATTAAACATATAAAACAGGCAGAGTGGAACGTTGACAGGAAAATAAATCTTTAATGACAGTAACACACACACACACACACACACACACACACACACACACACACACAAATGACGAAGTCAAAATAAAAGTGTGTACATATTTTTAATGAAAGTAACACATGGTTAATGTGATGGATGAACAGGGATTTCATTCCAATTTACATGTTTATTTTTTTATTTTTCATAACATTCTTCTCGGGCGCACGGTGGCTTAGTGGTTAGCACGTTCGCCTCGCACCTGCAGGCTCCGGGGTTCGATTCCCGCCGGGGCCGTGTGTGCGGAGTTTGCATGTTCTCCCCGTGCTGCGGGGGTTTCCTCCGGGTACTCCGGTTTCCTCCCCCAGTCCAAAGACATGCATGGTAGGCTGATTGGTGTGTCTAAAGTGTCCGTAGTGAATGAATGTGTATGTATGAATGGGTGTGTGAGTGTGTATGTGATTGTGCCCTGCGGTGGACTGGCACCCTGTCCAGGGTGTACTCCGCCTTGTGCCCGATGCTCCCTGGGATTGGCTCCAGGTTCCCCCGTGACCCTGAAGAAGGAGTAAGCGGTAGAAGATGGATGGATGGATGGAACATTCTTCTCTCCTTACACTTGGATCAGTAAACGAAGAAAGAAATCTTTAATGTGTGGTCTACGATCTAGAGTTCCTGTGTTCCTAGGATTGTCACAGGAGTCCTAGGATTGTCCCAGGATTGAAGTTCCTCCCCCTTCCACTGCCACCCACCAAAGATTCCAGAGATTCATTTCCACTATCCCAAGCTTCCAGTTTTCCAAACCCACCACGATTCCAGAGATTCATTTCCAATATCCCAACGTTCCAGTTTTCCAAACCCACCATGATTCCAGAGATTCATTTCCAATATCCCAAGCTTCCAGTTTTCCAAACCCATCATGATTCCAGAGATTCATTTCCAATATCCCAAGGTTCCAGTTTTCCAAACCCACCAAGATTGCTGAGAATCACTTCCAATATCCCAAGCTTCCAGTTTTCCAAACCCATCATGATTCCAGAGATTCATTTCCAATATCCCAAGGTTCCAGTTTTCCAAACCCACCAAGATTGCTGAGAATCACTTCCAATATCCCAAGCTTCCAGTTTTCCAAACCCACCATGATTCCAAAGATTCATTTCCAATATCCCAACGTTCCAGTTTTCCAAACCCACCATGATTCCAGAGATTCACTACCAATATCCCAATGTTCCAGTTTTCCAAACCCACCAAGATTCCAGAGATTCATTTCCAATATCCCAATGTTCCAGTTTTCCAAACCCACCACGATTCCAGAGATTCACTTCCAATATCCCAAGCTTCCAGTTTTCCAAACCCACCACGATTCCAGAGATTCACTTCCAATATCCCAATGTTCCAGTTTTCCAAACCCACCACAATTCCAGAGATTAATTTCCAATATTCCAATAATTGGACCTGCTAACATGTTTCTCTTGTTGAGTCCATCCAAGCCATTTAAATGGGATCAATAAAAATCAGTTTAGCTGTGCTTTTAAATGGCTCAGCTCTGCTGAAAGTTCTTGCTATGATAAATTGAGGGCATGTTTGAGTTTACACAGTGGGCTGCAGTAAAGTGATTGCCTCGGGTTAATGCTGTCGGTGTGTTCTTTTGATTCATGTATTCACCTAAATACTGTGCCTTTGTTTATATTATATAGCTACTTTACTTTTACCTTGGTTTTACTGCTAATAATAATCATGAAAATTTTCATAATTAGAAGAATACATTTTTTTTTATTTTATTATTATTGCAGTTGTTGTTGCTGTTATTAGACAGAGAGAGACAAATGGAGATCAGGCTCTTCTGGGAACATAACAAGTGTGGTGTCATAGGTTCAAGGTTTCAAGGGGGAAAACCCCTGTTGCCTTTTTTTTTGTTTTCTTTTTATTTTGTTTACTGCGATTGGGGTGAATCCCAAGGTAATTTCCCCTCCATGACGTTTCGGGTAATTAGGAAACAGGTTGCAAGTCTGTACAGGGTCTGATGGATCCACCATTAATTACGCTTATTTTTTTATTCTCAATCTTCTCAATCAAACAGTCACAATGCTGCATTACAGAAATCTGTGTCGAGGCCAGTAATGAGTCAGCCAAGGCGACAGCAGAGAGGAAATGATTCCTCAGAACATTTGGAACAAACGTTCCTCCTCTGGTCAGCAGTGTGTGTTTAATATGGAGATGGAACGGTTGTGCATTAGTACATCAGCATCGAGAGCCAAACATAACCCGGGTTATAATATGATTTTACAGCTTTTAAAAACAAAACAAGGACTAATATCAGGTCACGGTAATGACATCATGATTAAATTTCCGCTGCTCGCTCCAAAATCGTCTCGTCATTTGAAATTCACTTGGGGGGAAAAAAGAGAAAAGAGCTCCAAGAATAAAAGGGGGAAATGAGAGGGAATATCCAGTGCATTATAAATATTAATAAACAAAAATGTCTGAGAAACAGAGTGTACGGTGACATCTTAGAGAGAGAGAGACAGAGAGAGAGAGACAGAGAGAGAGAGACAGAGAGAGAAAGAGAGAGAGAGACAGACAGAGAGAGAAAGAGACAGAGAGAGAGACAGACAGACAGAGCACGAGACAGACAGAGAGAGAGAGAGAGAGAGAGAGAGAGAGAGAGAAAGTGGAAACATGGGAAAACAATTACTATCACGTCTCTGCTTCAATCCTACCGGCACCTCACACACTCTCTCTGACCCTGTGAGGTCGAGTGTGTGTGTGTGTGTGTGTGTGTGAGAGAGAGAGAGAGAGAGAGAGAGAGAGAGAGCGACTATTTCTCATGGAGGAAAAGAAATATCATGGGTTTTACGAGCACCACATTCACGTGTGCGTGTAAACAGCGTACTATGACCTTATATTGGATTTAAACTGTTCACATGGATTTGATCCCAATAATCATGTAAGGAGAAAGAAAAAAGAGATGACAGGAACACTACGATCACACACATCTCAGTCTGAAGATGTTCTGTCAGTCCTCCTGAAAATTCCGAATGACAATAACAACGACAACGACAACGTACACATCAATTAAACACACGGAGTCGTAAAGAGACTGAATCCCACCGCATCATTATTTATCAGAACTGGACCTGTGCAAAATATCAGACATTGTTGGGTTTTTTTTTTTTACATGTAATATGCTCTCTAATATGTTCTTGAGGGCATATAAGAGGACGGGGTGGTGCGTCGGCACACACTGAGGGTGTAAAATTGATGCTGATTAGTGGATTGGCACTTTACCTGAGACGGAGATTTGCTGAGTTCATTTGGAGCAGGATGATGGATGACACTTCTGAGCCCAAATTCAAACTCATGCTGGAAAACCTGCTTATCTAAAGACGGAGATTTCCTTCCCCAAGCTAATATCACACAAATCGACCTGCGGACACACATCTAAACAGCCTCTGAGCAGCACGATTCTTGACCAAATAGGATTGTTATTTAGCTTTGGAATATTTATTAAAGTTTTACATTACTGTAACAGAGTGTAGAGTATATATTTATACCGCAAATGGCTAATAATAATAGCTAACTAGCATACAACGTCAATAATATCAGAGTGGAGTGTGTGAGATCACAGCAGGTCCTCCCAAAGTTCAAAAGAAACCAGAAATATTTTTGCCATGATGTAATTATATTATAGCGGATGTGTGTCAGTTAGTATCATTTTTATAATTACAAAGGTGCCGAGCTTAATAAATCCCGAATAAACACACACTAATTAAACTTAAGTCTTAATAAAAGAAATATAAAGAAAGCCGTGTCATGTAAGAGGTCTTTAAAGGAGTTAATGGCACCTTTTTCCAGACAGTTAACCCATATAAAAATGTCAAATATTCCCCATGGGTCTCTGTGATCTCTGCCTTATCAATTAATTTCTGATATTTTGATGTTTTATTACCATGTACATATACCTTGTACCGTCTGGGGTGGGCAATGTTTTGTCTACAAAATGTATTTAACACTGAAAAGGAGGACGAATATAAGAAAATCTGTAGAAAACTGTGATTCAGTACAAAAGATTAACATCTAACCTTCTAATTCCAATCATAGCTTGCAGTCGTTATAAATAAAATACACACGATACCGGTGATAGCTCAGAAAAGTGTCGTGCGACATCATTTATAATGATGCTGAAGTTATATCGATATATTGTAGCGCTACCATCCATGCTCGCTTTCAAGGCATCCTGCTACTTATAAAGAGCGAAACTAGAAACTGACTCCTAATATATATAAATATAAATGTATATATTATTGTGATATATCGCCAGTGCCGTGATGGTGAACCAAAGCCATGTGAGTTCATTAGAACATCTTGTGCTGCTAAGTGCATTAGCATCGACAGATCTTTCTTATACATTAGGCTGGAAAGCTCCTTCCCGTTCAACTAAAGAGGCCATTTTTCTCCGCTCGCCCAGACGATTCTGCTTATTGTCCTTAAACCCGTAATTGAAAGACCGACATCAATCAAGCGTGAGTGATTTAGACATTGCACTAGCGCAGCAAAGAATGATGTGCTGCTCTCCTCTCCATAGCTGTAAAACTCACCATTGGGTTTTAACGACTTTGCTGTCTTTTTTTTTTTTAAGTGAGGCTTCTGAATAAAGTCCAGACTCATCACATAGGAATCCAAAGAAAGAAGGTTAAGCTATAAACATAAATCACAGCTACAAAAAAGACTGAAGGCCCGTGCTTTTTATATAATCTGATCTGTTGAATTTTCTTATTTTGTTCAACACGTGTACATGTTTTTATCCATTAAGAACACACCGTTTGGATTTGTATCCTGTATCCTGTACGTGAGGCGTGTGATGAATCTCTGAGTTTAAAAAGCATTGAAGCAGTACTCACCAGAAGTTCACGAGGAATGGATGCTCCAGGTTCTGCATGATCTGAAGCTCTTTGAAGACGTTTCGCACTTCGTTTCGCTCCACACACTTGAGCTTGTTCATGTACTTCATGGCATACATCTTCTTAGTGTCCTTTTTCTGCACGATACACACCTGAAAAACCGAAAAAAAGAGCAGCTCTGCGTTCTAAATATGATTTCTAAAAACTATCGGTCAGGTTCGTTAGAGTGCATAAAGTCACTTTGAGCGTTGCAGCAGAACCGAATGAATTACTGATCAATGTTCGTCTTTACACTGTGATAATCAAGATGTTTCGATATAGAGGAAATGTGGTAGAAATGAACAGGTCCAGTTCTTTTTGAGTCTGATAATGATAATTAAATTCCCATTTTTATGTGTTAATGTACAGTCAGAATGTTCAGGCCAAGATGGATACGTAAAGATAAACCAGACATAATCCACACAAGAAGTCTTACCTTTCCAAAGCTGCCCTTTCCAATAGCTCTCAGTATCTGGAAGTGGTCAAAGTTGACTGCAAAGAAGAATTTAGAAAAAGATTTTTGTATGGTGAACACACACACACGCACACACACTATATTTTCATATTTTAATGTTTTCTTATCATTTCCTTGTGAGCTGTCTTTGTATATATTCCACAGCACTACTGAGTTCTGGATTGTGATTGGTCAGAAGGTGTTGATTAGTTTTCTATAACAGTGGCTCTGACAGTAGCACAGCTTTATATTATCACGCTCTTTCTGATACGTTATTGTTTCTATTGCAACAGCTCATTCACAGGGACGTGTACTGCAGATGCTCCATGTAAACGGATTTTAAAAATGCATCACGGTTGATATGGTGAAGTTGGACTTTTTTTATTTATATGTTTTATTTACACTGTATATATAGTTTATGAGTTTATACTACTAGTGATGTCTTGCCATTAAGAACCTGTGATAGATATACTTTTATTTATTGTCTACAGAAAATAATCGGAACGTCAAATAAGCAGCTTTGTATAATTGTTATTTAAAAAAAAACAGAAAAAGATATTGTGATACTAAGATATCTCAGAAAAGTATTATTATTGTGTCATAATGGATCACGATTTCAATAGTATATCATCATATCACCCAGCTTAACTAATAATACATTGCTTTATATTTTATATATGTATAAAATTATATATGTACCCTAAACTTATTGGAGTGATTAAAGCATTTTTTTAAATGTTAGCTGAACTACTTGTTAAGGTTAAACACGCTACTGTTTAATCAGCTTTATTTCTTTTATTTATTTATTTATTTATCCTCTATTTAACCAGAAAGATCCTATCCAAACCACTGTGTGAGTTTTACACGGAGATAACCACAAAAAACAATACTCATAGAAAACAATTAGTAAGAGTAAAATCAAGAAAAGCACTTACAAGACTGCTTTAACATAGTTTAAAAGCAAAAGATGTTTAAAAGTACTCAGAGGTGGAAATATCTCTAGTTTAACCACATTTGGAAGTGTTATTGAGTTCATCTACTTTTTGGCAAATGTACGGTTTAAATCAGTGATAAATTTCGATTTTTTTTTTGGATGTGAATTTATTTCTGAACGCTTTCGATTACAGAAGCTGTCGGTATAAACCAGTCGGAAAACTCAGCACTCTTCCAAACCCAGCTGTTATGACAGCTCAATTAATGAAAAAGACTTAAAGTGCTGAATTTCCTCTTTATAGTAAATCCATATTTTTCATATTCTTTTGGATTTATAGTTTGCCGTTTAATGGAGTTTTTTTTTTTTTTTTTTTTTTAACATTTATTTTGTATTTATTGAATTGCTGGGACTAACAGGCACCGAGGCCACGCTTCTTTAAGAAAGACAAAGTAGAAACACAACAATTAATTTTCCAAACAAGGATTAACAAAAACCCATTTCCATAAATTTCGTCTTTAAAAAAAAAAAATCCTATCTGTGAGCCATCCAGTGTACAAGCCAATGCACGCAGTCCAGAGTAAATAAGTTGAATAAATGGAATAAATTTAATAAAGGATTAATAAATGGATTATAATGAATTCATTATAAGAAAATGAAATCATAAAAATGCTCACCGTCTTCATTGTGTTGGCTATCAGCGGATCTGCTGGACGATCCGAGTCCCATCGCTCCTGCTCACAGAAACATGAGGAGTGCTGGAAGAACAGAAAAAACCCACACACACTCACACACACACACACACACACACACACACACACACAGAGAGAGAGAGAGAGAGAGAGATGATGATGAGAGCCAGATGCTCCTCCCACACACACAGACACACACACCTAGCAATTCAGGAGGATTTCCACCAATCCTTAGCATCCCTAGTATCCCTCTTTGAGACGACTCTTTAAGGAATCATTTCAAGTCATTTCTGAAAAACTGTTAGTATTGTTGTTGTCATTGTTTATATCATAATGCAACTGTGACCATAGTTGGTTTATTAGAGATGTGAATATATGAATAAATGGGTAAAGGTACAGAAATCTTCTTCATATTCTTCCTTAATAAAACTAAAAACAAATATTCACAAATGCTTACTGTATTTGAAAACTGCTTTTCCCTTTATTTACACAGACTTAATAACAAACATAATGCAAAGTATCATAGAGTAAGAGTAAGGTTTCATTGACCAGAAAGTCAACAACTGTGGCAATTTAAGCAATGAGTCGTTTGGGAGTCAAAAGAGTCGTCTCGTATTGGTGAATTGAGCCGAGTGATCCGACTAGCTAAAAAAATAAAGAACAGGAAATTTCACAAAATACACAAAGTGAAACATGAAAATACTCGGGATTATAACAGCCAAACAGTAATTAATCTGATGGAGGTGGAGGGTGTTCTGATGATAAGAATACATATTCTTTTCAGTGAGTCAGATCATTTGGCTCAGCTCACTATAACAATCCGAATCTTTCGACTCCCAAACGGCTCACTGCCATTTTTTTCTAGACCTGACAAAGTTCGCAATATTTGATCAGTGATTATCCGTCTTTGTCTCACTATACCTAGTGTTATTTAATGAAATGTTACTTTACCTTATAATTAATTGAACCTCATGACTTTTTTTGCACTACATATGCGAGTTCACCAGAAGAGTCGACTCAAAGAACCGAGTTTTAATCTGTCGGTGAAATCATCTTGCTTTGATATGCATTATTTTAATAATTAGAAGGAAACTATAACATATTACATAAAAGCTTGTAGATCGATAAAGTGATAAAAAAAAATTAGCTAATGGTAATAAGGAAAAAATGGTAAAAGTATACCGGTGGATTGTGGCTAAAAAACGCCATATTTAAGTTGTTCCCATTTTAATTAATTAATTAATTAATTAATTAATTAATTACTGTATAATAACTGCACGTATATACTTCTACACGGACAGGTTGTGTGTGTTACTCCATAATGAAGCCTCAGGTATGAGTTAATTAGACATAAAACTCACATAAACATAATATTTGTATTATATTCGGACCTGCGACAGTTGTGGCGGGTTGCCAGATTTAAATACAGATCCCCTTCTAATTGCAGTTAAAATCCTGCGCAATTCATTATAAAATCAGACAGGGTTGCCAGGTTGTGGAAAATGTGTGACAAAATTAGGTGCCTGTGTATCTTTAAAAATGTATTTTAGGAATAAAACACAGTGTTTGTGCCTTATGGTAAAACACTGAGAGACAGAGTGGTGCTATAACAGCACCACCCAAGTGATTTTTTGCTCTTATACCTCAGCAATTTTCCAACTTTTACAATTTTTTCTATTTATTAAAGAACATGTCATACTATGTATCCATTTATAGTTACATGAGTGCTACAGAAAGTTAGTTTTACGAGTGTTCTCACTTTCGTTACAGCAGCTATAAACAGTCGTTCCTTCACCAGCCCTCTCTTCATTCTCTCTCGAAGTTAATAAGACAAAAATTCTCAGCTTGTCATGTGACCAAGAAACCAGAAAAAGAAGCATAAACTCCTCTTCCATGACGATGTCTGAAAACTTCAAGTTACAGTTTTACCTCCGACTGTTACAAAGCGCTGACACTGGAGACTCCTTCCATGAATGTTAAATAAACAGATTTCTCCTTACAGAATGCTTCACCATATTGATTACACAAGCAATTTGTTTATCAGCGGAGTGTCCGACGTACATGTCCCTGTGAATAAGCTGTTACTGTAGAAACAATAACCTATTAGAATGAGTGCATTAATATAAATAAACCTATGATTTGAAGTACAGCTGGAACTACTGGAGCTGCTGTTATAGAAAATTGATCGACACCTTCCGACCAATCAGAATCCAGAATTCACCAGCATTGTGGTATAATTAGTCATAATTTATATTGACCCATATTCATGTTGACATTCTGGCAATGTATGACTGAATAGGACGCAAAGCGACCACAAAAATAATTGTCACCTGGGTTATTTCTCTTTTATTTGGGAATTTAGGAAAGTTACAGGTTTTATAATGCAGTGAGTGCCGTTTAAAACATTTGTCTAGGTATAATCTAATCTGATCCAATATGGCAACCTTGAGACTGCACACTGTAACTAAATTACATCTGATGTGAATTAAATACAGCTCATAGTGATAAGTACGGCCTGGCTGTAAGGTGATTTAATTCCAATCTGGCAACACTGTGCGCATCGGAGTACGTGATTGCCCCATAAACTCAACACATCAGCTCGTGCAACCTTTAATCGGACATTTAATTCGCAGTGCATTAATTATTATTACCATCAGTTAATTAGGCTGCTTCGGATATTTATATAATTGACAATAAATAGAAACAAATGTGCAAAATAAATAATATGATCAAATCTGTAATAAAAGACTCAAAGTTTTTTCCTTTTCTGCATAAAGTCAGAACTTGTTTTATTGTGCAGGTAAGACCGACTCGATTTATAACTTACACCAGATTAGTCATAAATTATTTTTAGAGAAGGTGTAAATGTCACAGCGGTGTAAAACTCATCAGTGTTTATTGGGTGAGAAGCTCAGTCCAGAGAGGAAGCAGGTTTAAATAAAGTGTCTCAATGAAAGCCGCAGTGCTGAAGCTGAGGACAGTCAATGACAGAGCCGAGATCATTCCTAAACACAATTAAACCCGAGAAACCTCACACATCACACAACTCACCTCGGATTTCAGAGATGATGATGATGGTGATGATGGAGGAGGTGGAAGAGGAGAAAAGATGCTGAGAAGAAAGATGAAATGCTCCTCAGTGACTCCTCGGATTTTACCAAGTGTTCGTACAAAAAATAAAAATGCTCAGGGTTGCCAGATTGGAGCGACTGTAAGCATTACAACACACTAACCTGCATACCAATACTGTTTTTATTTTTATTTTTTGAGAGCGAGCGAGCGAGAGAGCCAGAGAGAGAGAGAGAGAGAGAGAGAGAGCTTCCCCACATAAAAAGGAAAACTCGAGGGACCCTGATGCATTTAATTTACGCTCTAAGACTTAATTCAAAACTGCAGAAGTTAATTCAATTATGTGGGTCTTTATTTAACACTTAATTTTTAATTCAACATGGGAATTTGCTCATCCAGTTTAAGAATGTAACTAAACCGGGATGTTCGCTTATTAGAGGGACGTGGACATTATTTTCAATAGGAATATTATAACTGAGAGGGTCTAATGTATTTGTTTACGTATTTATTCAGCTAGAAGAGTGCATAAATATCTTATGCACAACATTTGACCGTTTTTGTTACATTTTGATTATGAAAGAACGTCTGTGGAACCTAATAAAACTGTCATGTTGAAATAAATGACTTTCTTCTGTCTGGACTGTTTGGTCTTAAGGGTGCACAAACTTTTGCACAGAACTGATTGCATGCCACATTGTAAGAATGAGCTCTAGATGGTACTTCCCTAAAACTTTATGTATTTTCACTATATATGTATATAAACTATATGCATAGACATTTTAGACTATATTCCACTGTACAGAGGAATGATATTAGTTTAAGTTTTTACTCTGTTTGCTCACTATGGCGTGAATTGTACACTGAGAGATCACTGCTTTCACAACACACACGCTTGTACTGTAAGTGTGCGTTTCTAAATTGCATGGCTTGAAGGTCATAGAAACTGCCCGGTGGAAAATTTGCTTACAGCCGACGGCTCTGGAACGAATCCCCTCCAGAATTCATCCATCTTACATGAGCGAGATCATCGTTCAGATGCAGAACCTTAATCTTCAAGCCAGATCGCCATTAGAGACTTGGCAACTGCTGCTTACTCAATCAGATTAGATGTGTCGTGCTCACACAGCTCTTTTCCGGCTTTACCTGCATTTGCAAACAGCTTACTTTTTCGAAATTGCTCCTGACGCTGCTTTTGTTTGTACTCTCACCGTCTATAGCAGTCTATAGAAAATATTTTCGGTTTAACAGTCTAGTAATTGTGTTGAATAAATGACTTCTATGTATATACAGTACAGTATTTTCTCATTAGAGGCTTCTTGCCACAAGTATCTGTCTATCGTCAATGTCACGTGTGTGTGTGTGTGTGTGTGTGTGCATTAAGCGAGGAGTGGGTATCCTGCTCAGGGTGACGGTGGATCCGAAGACTATCCCAGGAACACTGAGTGTGAGGCGGGATAACTCTCTGAATTTGATTCCAGTACATCACTACACACACTCACACACTTATTCACACATAGAGAGCAATTTAGTCGCTAATCCAACTAGCGGCATGTTTGGGTTTTTTTTAGATGAAACCAGAAAACCCTGAGGAAACCCACATGGACACGGGGAGAACAAATATTAGAAACTCTGCACAGACAGTAACCTGAGCTCAGGAGCAAACCAGGAACCCTTGAGCTGTGAGATGACTACGCGACCAACTGTACCTCTCTGAAACCATGTATTTATTCTGAGTCCGAGTTAGGTCTCTGCACATGTTCTCCCCATGTCTTTGTTGGGTTCTTCTGGGTTCTCCAGTTTCCTCCAAAATACAGTAGGCATCATGTCCAGTGTTCCTGAGATAGGCTCAGGAACCAGGATGGCCCTGATGTCAGTGTTTAGGAGAACTGCGTGGTTTTGACCCTACTTTGTTAAAACGTTAAACTATTATAATCTACACAGGTTGCAGTGGTTTACATGGTCATGGAGTTTAATACAGGATTTAGGAGGGACGGACTTTGAGTGTGCGTGGGTGTGTGCGGGGAGGTGTAATATCTTAGTTAACTCTTTTTTTTATTTGTTGTAACTATCTAAATAAACCTTGAAGAGCTCTTCTTAGTTATTTTTTAGTTCGGTCCCTTTTTAGATAAATCTGACCTTTTGTTCCAGCACTCATACAAACCAGCGCTAGTTTCTATTCTTTTCACTTACAGGTTCCTCAAGCATTTTGTTTCTTCATGTCCTTGTCTGCTGGAATATTTCCTTCTGCCAAGCTTTGCTTTTCCTTGAGAGAGTCTTAATCTACAAGTTTTAAATTCCCCTGCCTAATGGTCTGCAGAGATGTTTTTGTATTTCAGACAGCAGGAACCTGTGAGTGTTCAGTGCCATCTAGTGATGATCCTCCACATAAATACACACACTGTGGTTCATCTCAACACATGCTGGGGAAGGAAAACTGACTTAGCTTTATAGAAAAGTCACCTGAACTTCACATGTGAATGATCACATGAATCATACATGTGGGTTTCAGACACTTCACTTGATTCAGGAGTACCATCAGTCTGAAAACCCTGTTGGGGAGGTGAGTAGGGAGGTTGGGGGTGTCTTTTTTAATAATACATCAATTCTGTGCTAATTCGAGTGCTTAGTGAAGAGCTAGGTCTTTAGTCTACAGCAGTGGTCACCAACCTTCTTCGTTGAGATCTACCTTCCTGCAAGTTTCATCTCCAAATAAAGTCTCACACACCTGTTTTAGTTGATAAAGAAGTTCTTAAGGCAAGGATTAGATGGTTATGTGGGCACAATTATGGTTGGTGCAAAAGTCAGGAAGATAGATCTCCAGGAACAGGGTTGGTGACCACTGGTCTACAGCCAGGGGAAGTTCATTTACCAGGACAGAGAAGATCCTTGATGCTTCCTTGTATTTTCAGAGATGGTGGGTCCAACTGAACGGAGCGTGGTGCAGTGTGGGGTGTAATAAATGCTTTAAGGTAGGTGGTCGCAGGTCTGTTTTTGGCTTTATGGGTGAGCATCAGTGTTTTAAATCTCATGCAGAAGCTACAGGAAGTCCATGAAGAGAGAGTAGCAATGGGATGGTGTGGAGCGTAGAGGTAGACCTGCCAGGAGCGACATGCGGTAGTCCGGTCTTGAAATTATAAGGAACTGAACAAGCACCCGAACAGCCTCTGTGGATAGAAATGGACGAATCTTTCTGATGTTGAAAAGGAGAAACCTGCATGAGCGAGTCAGTTTATCATTGTGAGGCGAGAAGGACGGTTGGTTGACCAGAACTACCTGGAGGTTGCTTGCAGTGGCAAGATCTTGACATGGAGATACAGGACCAGGGATGTACAGCAGAGCAGCTCAGACATCCATGATGAGATATCTGTCAAACATGCTGAGATCTGAGCAGAAATATGAGTGTCTGAGGGAGGAAAGGAGAGGTTCAGCATAGCAGTGGTATGAAAACCAATTTGAAGATATGACATTGAGTATAGAGGGAGAACAAAAGAGGACCAAGCTCTGAGCCTTGTGGAACACCAATGGAATGTCTTTGGAAGAGATGAAGGAGAGGAGGTCTTGTGAGATGATACAGCGGGAAGGTGGCTGGAGTGCTGGACAAGATAACCTACAGGATCGATTCTATGGAAAGAAGAGAAAAATGTGACAATGAAAGAAGAACGGAAGCGTGATCGTGATGTTGTAGGAAGTGGAGTAGACCAGGTATAATGAAGGATTGGCAGATTTTGCTTCTCGTATTCTCATCAAAGTCATCAGCAATCAGGAGGAGGGTGAAGGAGGAGGTGGAGTTTTAAGAAGTTGTGGAGCTTCTACATGTTAATTTTCCACACATAGAGCACGTGATTTAATTTTCACGTGATTATATATTGTTCATACGATGTGACGTGCATTTATTGGAGTTCACATGTGCACATTATAGGGCATGACATGGTGAAATGGACCTTCACATGATCACGTAGTATTATTGTTATGAAAATCTTATGTGAAGTGTATGTTATTTTTGTGTAAGAGGTTAAGAGAGATTACACACACACACACACACACATTCCTTCTTTTGTTGAATGCTGCATTCCTACAGGTTTTAGTCATGTTTGTTTAGAAATGGATATCACCTCAGAGAATGCATCATCTGTTAGTTTTGGATCTCGGAGGCGATTTTTGAGGTTTTTGTTGGCAAATGGAGCCGATTTTGGAAGTGCTGAGATAAACTAAATTAAATTCAAATGTGACATCATGACGTGTGAATGTGAGATGTGAGGAATGTGTAAAGCGCAACACATCACTGAAGTTCTACTGATTACATAATCATATCCTGAGGAACTGTAGTTATGCTGATGCGCCAGAGCCATATCTCCCTGTGGTTCTTGCCTGGTGTCCCACTGAAGATAAGCAGGGTTGAGCCTGGCCAGTACCTGGATAGGAGACCTACTGGGGAAAAGTAAGGTTGTTGCTGGAAGAGGTATTAGTGAGGTCAGCAGGGGGTGCTCACCCTGTGGTCTGTGTGGGGTCTAATGCCCCAGTATGGTGACGGGGACACTATGCTGTAAAAACATCAATGTCTTTTAGATGAAACGTTAAACCGAGGTCCTGACTCTCTGCGGTCATTAAAAATCCCAGGACACTTATGGTAAAGAGTAGGGGTATAACCCCGGTGTCCTACCCAAATCCCCGCATTGGCCCTTCACTATCGCCCCCTAATAATCTCCATCTCTGAACTGGCTACATCACTCTCTCCTCTCCACTAATAGCTGGTGTTTGGTAGGAGTTCTGGCATACACGTTTATCTAAAAAGATAGTTCTACTTATTTTCACTTACTTACTTACATTTTATTTCTAACAGTCTGACTCTTCAATATATGTATATTTAGTATTATATAATTGAGGGTCATTTAATATTGTATATTTAATGCATTTAATGTGATGTTTTTAAAATTTTCTGCTACTATTTAAAAGCATTTTTCTAAAATAAATATTTCAAAAATATTTCTGAAAAATTGTGGGTCCCCCGCTTACGTCTGATGACCACAAGGTGGCGATATTGTGCAAGGTGTTCTCCAGCACCAATACATTCATCACAACTTCATAAAGTTTCGTTTGTGTTTTTAAATTTAGTTTATTCCTGATTTTAATAGGATGTTAAGGTTTACTTAATTCTCACCAAACACGAACCGTTTAAATGATTGATGATCTCTAAATGAAAAATCATCATTTCATATAACCAGAAATGAGAATTTGTTTTTTGAAAGAGTCTGAAACCTTCCATAAACATCCAGAGGTGTAAAACATCCTGAATTATTTTTCACAAAGTGGTTGTAGAACTGAGGTTTTCAAAATAGGTTCCTGTTCAAGGATCTTCAGAGGTTCATGATGTAAGCATATATCCCTCGGATCTGTAATATTATTGGCATTTTATCAATGAAGTGATGATGGTGGAGATATTACCAACTATTATTTTTTATATAATTAATATTTAGTTATTAAACACAAGCGCAAATCTAGAACATTCAAGGGTTCTTCAGTAGTCTTTCTACGGCAACCATAGTTCTCAAAGCTGGTCTGTGAAGTTGAAGTCCTGGAGGCCTTTTAAAAACATCTTTTATTACAGGGATGGAAATCACAACCGTAAAAACTTTTTTTTCTGTTTAAAAGTAGAATCAGTTTCAATCTAGAACCCTTTCAGCAAGCTAAGAACCCGTTATTATACAAAGAACCCATCGAAGAACCCAAGTTCTAACCATGATTACTCAATTTAAGTCACACTGTTATGTTTCTCATAGGACGTTCATTACCTGATCTAATCATTAATCAATTAAAATATAAAAAATGCCAACTTTGATCCAATAAATCCAGGAGAAGTGTTGTATATGATGTGCAGCGTGTAGCTGGTTTTGAGTTCTGCATGTGTAAGGTTTATCAAAAAATGAAAGAAAAAATATACAGACAAAATGCTAAAGAAGTCATCCTGAGGCGCACGCGACCGTCCACTAACTTTTCGCGCCCACCTGTAAAAAGACTGAAGCTCACGCTGTAGAACTCTCCACAACTCCGGCACGCGGCCCCGCCCATTCTCTCCAAGCCACGCCCCCTATGTTTTGTACGAAGCGCCAAGCGTTAGCATGGGATTTGTAGTTTTATTCACGTTTTTAAAAAACAAACGTGTGATGCTCTTTTTAAAAAAACGTGAATAAAACTACAAATCCCATGCTAACGCTGGGAGCTTCGCACTAAATATAGGGGGCGTGGCTTGGAGAGAATGGGCGGGGCGGCGTGCCGGAGTTGTGGAGAGTTCTACAGCGTGAGCTTCAGTCTTTTTACAGGTGGGCGCGAAAAGTTAGTGGACGGTCGCGTGCGCCTCAGGATGAATTCTTTAGCATTTTAGCTCGTTTCTCTCGAATTGCGCCGTGTTTAATTATAATACTTTTCGTTATCTGACGCCACGTTTTTAAAACTGTTTTTTAAACTTCATCGGCGAAGATGAGGTTTGCTGTCACATAGTGGAATATCGGATAACGCGAGTTTTGTGATTTTGTAAAAATAGTAATAATAATAATAATAATTCTGTGAGGGGATTTTTTTTTCCTCACAATATACGCGCGAGCACACAAACGCGCTGGCAAAAAAATAGCTGGCTCTCGTCTTTAAACGCGTAAATTGTTGGGGTTTTTTCCCCTCTAACAAAATTCAACATGTCGTTGTTCGGCAAAATTTTTCGTCTTCCGACTGACAAGAGGAAAGTGAAGCAGTACGAACACGTCCATCGGAACGTGAACCCGAATGAGGTGTGGGAGATTGTAGGAGAGCTGGGCGATGGAGCGTTCGGGAAAGTTTATAAGGTAAGTTTAGTTTAAAATCAAGCTCAGTTATTTGTATTAAAAGATGAGGAGAGTTTTTACCCCTCCTCACACACCGTCCAAACCAGTCCAACTACATTAGTGTTGTCATAAAGCCTGTCACACAAAATATGATCGCAATGTGGTGATCTAAGTAACGTGTGCGGTTTGGACAGGAATATCATATCGCGAGATTTGCATTTCACGATACGTTAGATACAAATCTCGCGATATTTCCGATACGAACATACCATACCTTCAAAACTGGCAATTAAGCTTTGTCTTTAATAGACTTTTGTTATTTAACGCTTACTTTAATAACCAAGGAAAGTCAAACTATTGCTAAAATAAATAAGATAATAGACCAGCTGCTGAAGTGTTATTGGGGATTTTAAACCTTACACTTTATTAGACACTCCTGTATTCTTGGGCACCTGTTTCTGATCGTGAATAGCGAGGTGGTGTTGATTAGTTTTCTATAACAGCAGCTCTGACGATAGTGAAGCTACAAATTACAGGTTTGTTCTATATTAATACGTTATTGTTTCTATGGCAACAGCTCATTTACAGGGACTTGTACGGCGGTAAGGGGATGTTCATGTAACACTTATAGAAGACGTGGCAGAGGTAAAGCGGTAACTTTTTTTTACGTTTTAATGACGTCTTCAGGACGGAGGAGTTTACGCTTCTTTGTGGTTTCTCGGTAACGTGACAAGCTGCGTTTTTGTTTTTTTTTTGGTTTTTGTCATATTAACTTCAGAAGAGAACGTGAAAGCGAGGTGAGGGAACGACTGTTTATAGCTGCCATAACACGAGTAAGAACAGGAACTAAAAAGATGGATTACAATAAATGTAACTATAAACGGATAAAAAAATATGATGTCTGTTAATTGAAGAAAGTTGAAATGGTTGGCAGATTGCTGTAGTGTAAGAGGAATAAAACACTCGGGACTTGCTGTTATAGGATAATAATGGTAACAGGAACTCTGCTGTTAGGGAAGGGCGTGTCCAGGTAATCAGTGCAGCAGAATGGAAAAAAAGGGGTTTGGGTCAGAATATATATATATTTTTTTTAAATCTGGTTAGACGGGTGGGGGTGAGCGTGGCAGGTGACTCGCCCATCACCAGTAGTTGGAGCTGATAAACCTGAGAGCAGTTTGGACACCGAATCAACACCAGGTCATTAAATATAACATACAGTATTTGGGACATGTTTCCCTCCCTTCAGTGTGACGTATTTCAGGGGACATCTGAACATGTAGATCTGGAAATGAGTAATGCTACAGTACAGAATGCTAGTTGTCATGCTAGCTGGTCGCTAGTCAGGATCACAGTTCGGCTGGAGCATGAGCTGACTCGGCGTTTTCTGCTCGGGTGGAGGAGCAGAGGTGAAGCGTGACGTGACACGATTATTTTATATTTTCTTTAAATCCTTACGCATCATAGAGGGTGTGAAATCAGAAAACGGTTTACTATGATTTAGTGGAAACAAAAAAACATTTTTTTTCTTCTAAACATTATTATTACAGAATTAGAAATGCACAACAAATGAAAAGGGTCTGTTTTAAAACGAGGTTCTTAAAATAAGACCCACGCTGTGGAGATTTAACACGTTAGTGTTGTGATGACTGTGGAGGTAACGCTCGCTTCACTCGTCCACCAACCAGAAAACTCCATTTCCTCTTGCCTTTCCTGTTGGTTTTCTCGTTTTTGAGCGGTGTGTGTATTTTTGGCCGGAGTATCAGTCTGGTATTCGGAATCGCAAAACTCCACCTGCTATTAAGGGAAATACATATTTTTAAAAATGGGAGTCGGAGAAATATGAAGTAAAAAATCTGCTTGTCTGAAAGTCTGGACATTTAAACCTACTCGTGTGTTCTGGAGTAAAAATTAAATATTTTTAACCGACCGTGAGTTTATCCTGCACCAAAGCTGCATGACGCGCTAGTTCGCTAAGCAATTGGTCATCAGGAACACGTTCCGCTAACACAGACATTCCAGTAATTCGTCTTTCTGCTTAACTAATGTTTAATTAACCTTTGGGACGGAATGCTAGGAGACGTTAACATTTAACTACAAAGGTAATTTTCAACTACCTCTTTAATTTAACTAGCTAATTTACCAACTTTTACTACTTAGCTAATTTAACTATGCAAATCACAAACCCTAACTAGCCTAACCCTAACTTACCAAATGTAACTATCTAGCTAATTTACTTTCTTAATCACTAGCTAAAATCTAACTAATTAAATTACAAAATATAAAAGGTTACACTTCTGTTGCACTGATTCAGAATTTGCTGATTCATTTTCATGTAGCAGATTAGACGCCTCATGCTGTATGGTGCGATAAATAACGCCAACATCAACTTCCCAACTTCTTACTAAGATAATAAATGAGGGTGAGTCAAATAAAAACTTTATATTTTAAAATGTATTTTTTATTTATAATTTTTTTTCACTTCAACACACAGCCTCTATTTTGTTCAACGCAAGTATTCCAGCGCTAAAGTAAAAAAATTTCCAGATTCCTCTAGAAAAAAATTCCGGATGCTAAATTATGTCGTGCTTTTAAGGTTTTCGTCTGACCCAGTCTCACAGGAAAAAAAATAGAAAAGTCTTGTGGAGGTTTGGTTTATCTGAGTAAAGTACAAGTCTTACTAAAGAGTACTTGAGTAAGGTAAGGAAGTACTGTTACTCGGGTTTATTCCCGCCTCTGGGCTCGGCTCGGTATCAGGAATGGGATGATGTGCGGATTTTGCGTACATGTTTAGAAAACGTTTCCTGCTGGTGCTCTCAGACCTGTATGGACCTGACTGTAATTACAGCTAAACATTCCTGAAAACCTGGGGTGAGTTTTCATGAATGGGATGATAATCTCTGTACTGTGTCGGGATTCCTGAATCGTCGTTAAGGAGGAAGACGTTCAGCGTGTGGGTTCAGCAGGGTACTAATCACACAGCTCAGTGTGACAGTCTTCACTTAATACCGTTAAACTTACCTTTAAAAACCCTTAAACCCACAGTGACACTGTGTGCGCGTGTGGGTTCAGTGCGTGCGCGTGTGGGTTCAGTGCGTGCGCGTGTAGGTTCTGTGCGTGTGGGTTCAGTGCGTGCGTGTGGGTTCAGTGCGTGCGTGTGGGTTCCGTGCGTGCGTGTGGGAGTGGGTTCAGTGCGTGTGGGAGTGGGTTCAGTGCGTGCGTGTGGGAGTGGGTTCAGTGCGTGCGTGTGCATGTCGGTTCAGTGTGTGCGTGTGCATGTCGGTTCAGTGCGTACGTGTCGGTTCAGTGCGTACGTGTGCGCGTGGGTTCAGTGCATGTTGGTTCGGTGTGTGCGTGTGTGTGGGTTCCGTGTGTGTGGGGTGTGTGCGTGCGTGTAGGTTCAGTGAGTGCGTGCATGTGGGTTGTGTGCGAGTGGGTTCAGTGCGTACGTGTGCGCGTGGGTTCAGTGCGTACGTGTGCGCGTGGGTTCAGTGCGTACGTGTGCGCGTGGGTTCAGTGCGTACGTGTGCGCGTGGGTTCAGTGCGTGCGTGTGGGAGTGGGTTCAGTGCGTGCGTGTGCGTGTCGGTTCAGTGCGTACGTGTGCGTGTGGGTTCAGTGCGTGCGCGTGGGTTCAGTGCGTGCGCGGGTTCAGTGCGCGTGCGTGTGTGGGGTCAGTGCGCGCGTGTGGGGTCAGTGCGCGCGTGTGTGGGGTCAGTGCGCGCGCGTGTGTGGGGTCAGTGCGCGCGCGTGTGTGGGGTCAGTGCGCGCGTGTGTGGGTTCAGTGTGCGTGTGTGTGTGGGTTCAGTGCGCGTGTGTGCATGTGGGTTCAGTGTGTGCGTGTGTGTGGGTTCCGTGTGTGTGGGGTGTGTGCGTGCGTGTAGGTTCAGTGCGTGCGTGTGCGAGTGGGTTCAGTGCGTGCGTGTGCGAGTGGGTTCAGTGCGTGCGTGTGCGAGTGGGTTCAGCGTGTGCGGGTGGGTTCAGTGCGTACGTGTGCGTGTGGGTTCAGTGCGTGCGTGTGGGTTCAGTGCGTGCGTGTGGGTTCAGTGCGTGCGTGTGGGTTCAGTGCGTGCGTGTGGGAGTGGGTTCAGTGCGTGCGTGTGCATGTCAGTTCAGTGCGTGCGTGTGGGTTCAGTGTGCGTGCGCGGGTTCAGTGCGCGCGTGTGTGGGGTCAGTGCGCCCGCGCGCGTGTGTGGGTTCAGTGCGTGCGCGTGTGTGTGGGTTCAGTGCGTGTGTGTGCATGTGGGTTCAGTGCATGTGGGTTCAGTGTGTGCGTGTGTGTGGGTTCCGTGTGTGTGGGGTGTGTGCGTGCGTGTAGGTTCAGTGAGTGTGTGCGAGTGGGTTCAGTGCGTGCGTGTGCGGGTGGGTTCAGTGCGTACGTGGGTTCAGTGCGCGCGTGGGTTCAGTGCGTACGCGTGCGTGTGGCTTCAGTGCGTGCGTGTGGGTTCAGTGCGTATGTGTGGGTTCAGTGCGCGCGCGTGCTTGGGTTCAGTGCACTGACGCGCGCACTGAACCCACATGCACACAGACGCACTGAACCCACACATGCGCGCGCATGTGTGGGTTCAGTGCGTGTGTGTGCATGTGGGTTCAGTGCATGTGGGTTCAGTGCGTGCGTGTGTGTGGGTTCTGTGTGTGTGGGGTGTGTACGTGCGTGTAGGTTCAGTGAGTGTGTGTGTGTGCATGTGGGTTCAGTGCGTATGTGTGTGGGTTCAGTTATGAGACTTCAGCACACAGTAGTAACTGTATAGTCAAGTAAACACATAATGGAGGAGTCTGTTCAGTAGCACTAATTTCATAACAGCAATACAACCATTTTATTTTGAGCCTAAAAGATAGTTTTCATTATTAAAAACGCAAATATAATTGACAAATATAATCACGTGTCACAACCGTTTTTTTATTTTTATTTTTTTAGAATAAAGTTAGCTAGCTAAATGTGTATATTATAGGAAATTCCTCAGTAAGAGCTTGAGAAAGATATCTAGCGTTAGTTAGTTAGCTAGCTCCATGATGTAGATTTTACCCAGGTTTGTATAAATTAAACGTGTTAGCTAACTAGCTAGGCATGTTGAAGTTTTAGTTAGTTCACAGTAAACAGAACTGCCTTCTCTTGGCTTGGAAACGGGTCCTATTCGATAATGCGCGGTCCGATTCGATAATACGTGGTCCGATTTGATAATGCGCGACGCGGCCCGATTCGATAGTGTGCGGTCCGATTCGATAGTGCGCAGTAAAAACGGACCTGTTCGTGAACTCTGAAGATTTTGACTCCCAGCAGCACTTCAGAAAACAAATCCTGGCTTTGCATTAAAAATCAGTACAGACTCCCGCTACGTTTGTGCAACCCGGAGGGTGCGGCTGACATCAGAGTCACGTGCTGGTCATGTGCCAGTCACGTGTCTCGCTCGGGTCTATTTTTTAATCATTTTAAACAAACAGATGGGTTTATTTATTTTTATATAGGAGGTAGGCTAGCCTGCGTAGAATGGTGTTCGGGCCGCACACCGATTACATCACTCACCCACCGTGGCTCCGCCCAAACCGTCGTTTTGCCTTTTTATAGTAATAAAGATCATTTAGTTCAGTTAGAGAACGGACGCTACAATTAAAAACTGAACGAACGCGTCTTCTCAATTCAGCCCAAGGCGTATGAGTCTGAGTCACAGATCAGCAGGAGTCAGGTTTCATTCATCACGTGGCGAGAGCGAGGGGCGCTGACTGACCAGATGATGGTGGAAGATTTGGTTTCGGAAGTTTTTGAACTGTTTAATATAAGCGAGTTTGTGATTTTAATGTTTTGTAGTTGTTTTTCGTTAAGAATAGTAATGACCCCAATATTAAAGTAGTTGTTGCCCAGAACTGCCGCTAATTCAAAAGTGAAATGCACGCGTCTGAACAGGCACTCATAAGCAAGCACCTTCCTGGCCCCGCCCCCTGGTGATACCAGTATTACAGCTTTACTGGTGATTAGGGCTGTAGCTAATGATTATTTTCACAATCGATTAGTTGGCAGATTATTTTTTGATTAATCGGATGGGGCGGGGCAAACTTACAGTACCCTTTTTTTGTTGTTGTTTATTTAAAATAAAATCCACAAACTGAGTTTTACAAATGTAAACTTCATATTAAAACTTTACACAACTGTTTGTCCAAAACAGAAAAGCACCCAATACACACACACCAGAATATATATTATTAATTTAGGACTGTAGTTTAATTCGGTGCTTTTTGTGCATCCATAAAAATAATACAAAATATAATATAAAATTTATATGTAAATTTTGCCCCTTATACACAGTGGAGCATTTGGGATACAAACATTTGTCCTCGTGCATCACTGTTTGATTTCCATGTGGTTTAAAATGCCCCACTGCCTTAGAGGACTTTCTTCCTCAGTCACGTGATGATTTCATCTCCGTCTGATGGTGACTGAGGTCATGTTGGGAATAAAAGGTAACGCTGACATAAACAGTAAACTGAAGAAAGTCAGTCAGTACGTTTAAATGGACAACAATAATCCAGTATTATCCCGATTGAGACAATACTCTGATTAAGAAACTACTATGTAAACAGCAATTTTTAATTACCTTAATTTGATTAAGGTCACACTTGAAGTGAACACAAATCGAATTAAGACATGTGGAGTATTCCTGTTTTAGTTGCATTATCGACATGTATTACATACATGTAAACACCTTAATCACATTATTAACGTTGTGTGAGAGTTTTCACCGCATTTTGTGAGAGGACATGATCACACACAGCAGTGCTCAACCGTTTTGAGAGAGAGAGCACGGCTGTGTCCCATACCGCATACTTGCCTACTATAGGCCTGTAGCAGATGAAATACATGTATCTCAGCTACTATATAGAAGGTAAGTACACAGTTTGGGACGCAGCCCACAGTTTCAAGCAGTCGTCTGTTTGCATGTATAGCATGACAAATAATTAACCGCACTTGAAGCGTTCGTAAAAATTCTAAATAAAAACAGCCAAAACTGTATACGGTACCATAACGAAGATGAACTGTGTGTTGATACGTGAAATTTTGGAGGGAACGTTGGACGGCGTGGCATGGGGACGTAATGACGTGCTGTTAATCGATCTATGTTCTATAACATGTAAAACGGGAACATGAAAGCAATATTCTAAAAGTGACTCATGTAAACACCTTAATCACAATATTATCTTACTCATAGTAAGGTCAATAATTAGATTACTGCTGTCCATGTAAACGTAGTCATTAGTGACTCTGGGTATTAGGCTAAAGCTAGGCTCATACGCATTACGTGCGTATGACATCAGGTGCCGTTCACTAGCGAGCGGCTGATACTTCCGGTTAGTGAAAAAACGCTAGTGTTCCATTCGAGAAGACATTACCTTTTATAAAATTCACACACTAGACAATAGAGTACACAGTGCATAATGTAAGTGTATAGTACGTCATTTGGGTCACAACTTTAGTATTTACTCTCTGAAGTGTGTTTTTGGAACAGAAGTAACGCAGGGAGTAAATGTGCCCCGTGCCGACCAACTAATCTATAATGAGATTTGCTGACAACGATTTTCATAATTGATTATTGTTTCAGCTGTATTGTGTGTGTGTTCGCGCGCGCACGCGTGTGAGTAAACTGTTAAAAGGACAGTACAGTTGGCTTTAGTGGGTGAAATCCCATGTTGATGACAGAAGCGCAGGATTAATCGCTGCTCCTCAGCCGTGTTGGTTGAGGTTGATAAGGAATTGACGCTGCGGGTGTGAGAGCTGAAGAGCTGAACTGCGGCGCTCAACCGCATCCATCTCCTTCTTTAAAAACAGCAAACTTTCCTCAAATGTACAAAAGGAATTCTTGTGTTTAACGTCAGCAATTTTCATCATTTCACATTTTTCTATAAAGTATAAAAACATTACTGTAGTCTTTTGCGTAACACGAAATTACAACTTCTACTACTAAAAAAACTAATTAAAATCTAACAGTATGTTTACATTTTTGCTGGTGAATACGAGAGTTAAAACACCTAAAATGATTAAATATTTAAGGTATGACGAAGCTAACGCTGTTTACGTCATCTTCTCTTTTTTTTTACGTTCATTTCTCTTTAGTGTTTTAACTAATTAACTAAGCTGATTTTATTCCGACCAAAAGTATAATCGCAGATATGTGGAGCCTCCCCAATTGGGCATGGTTCATGCAGGAAGTAGGCGGGGCTTTGTTAAAACTCACTCACCTCAGCAGAAGCCGCAGCTGTAACCTTTCCCTGCTGTAAAAAGTCATTTTTACAAAGGTATATCCAAATTCTGCACAGTGTGATGCTGTTTGTTTTTGGTTTGTTTTTTTTTGCAAAAAGCACTTCATCCATGCTCTAAATGTAATTCGGAAGCATATGGTTGTTTTATGAATCCTTTGCTGGGATTACAGTTCACTCCTTCTTGAGATTATCAGATTTTAAAAAAATTATTCAGATTACTGGTTAGTTTTTGCTTGTTCCTTCTCGCTACAAGCATTTGTCTCGCTTTAAAATTTACTCACATTCACTTTCCATACGTTGTTTCTTCCATGTGTGTGTGGGGGTTTTTTTTTTTTTTTTTTTTTTTTTTTTTTTAAACTTTACTTTCTTCTTCTTCGTCGTCTTCTTTTGTTGACTCGCTTCATGAGGTCATGTGGTACAGTGTTTCTGTGCTCATTGGTCACAGAGACTGAGGGGGCAATTAAAAATGTTGTGTGTGGAGCCAATCAGAAACAGCCACTGGTGTTGGTGTGTAATTTATGGTCCCGGAACTGTACGGTATTAAAAAATCCATGTGTCTCCTGTTGAATCATGGGTAATATTTAATATTTTTCAACAATGCATTCCGGGAAATGGTTCTATAAAGTTATATCTTTAGTCATATCGTCACAAAACTCCATCACGTTTAAGGATTGTTCTTCAGAATCGAGTCTCGTACGCAAATTGATCAAATTTACAAAATTACACATTGCCCTTAGAAACACCATTTAATTTAAAATACAAAAAAAAAATCATGTTTAAATGTCTTACAGGACTACTCTGCTGTGTTTTCAGCTTCACTTCATGACTTAAACGTGTCATTTAAGTTCACATACACTCTCAGACGTTCAGTTAAATCGGCTTGATAACTAGCTATTGTTTTTATTGCTAGCTCTTCACACGATGTATTCTTTTTGCTCTTCAGTGAAGGAGCAGAGTCCACAACGTGGTGTGTTATCTGTGGTGTTGATCAGTGTGTAGTCAGCGTAATGACGTTAGTGTGTTGTGGTTGTTGATTGTCTACCATACAGGAAGTTTGTCAGCTCTCAGGGGAAGCAGATAAACCCTGCTACAGTAGTTATAGCCGAGAATTAAGAAACCGTGGCACGTTTGTTCATTGTGACTAAAGTTCGTTGTCCAGATTTATGACTTGTATTATAATATTAACCAGACAGAAAAGAAATACAAAATTATAAACTGACAGTAACACTAAAACACCAAAACATGATTTCATGAACCAGGGTTGCCAGGTTTCACCTAAATTTACACCGCAACTACACAAAGGACCTGAAAAAAGCCCAGAAAAATTTCAGGAGACACATTTTTCTCTTCTTTTTCTTATTCTTTTTTTCTTCTTCTGGGAAACAAGGTCACTATGGTGGGTGTGTGAGTGAAATAACTTTTATTATTAATTTACTCTGCTGTATTAAACGCAGACTTGACCTTGTTCCTCAGCAGTGTGTTATCTGTGTCTCAGGTTTGATCTAGGAGTACTTCCTGTTTTCTTTTTCTTTCCTTTTTCCTTATTTAACACAGGGAGAGGCTTCTGTGTTTTTGCGCAGATGTTTTCCCTTCGGATCCGCTGTTTAGTCTGACGCTCGTCTGCGACTTCGAGCCACGCCGATTAAAAAGAAAAAAGAACCTGCTGAAACGTTCAGTTTTTAAATAATATATTATTCCGTACTCATTGGGGTTGCACGTTAATAAGTATTGTTTGGTTTTAACTCAATAATTCATAATTATTACAAAATATTGGGATAACAATAATTTTTTAAAATCAAAATTAATATTGTTTTTGGTTGAATAATAATAAATAAAAAATTAATATTATACTAGAAAAAATATTTGAGCTATTTAATAGCGCACATCATCAATAAGTGTAATATGCCGTATGTGATGTGTCTGAAAAAAGCACTTTTATAACTTCATAAGGAGACGAATTTACTTTTATCTTCGTGTTTTGTTTTTATTTATATGTTTTGAACATTTATTTCTCTCACCTTTTAAGTGCAATTGAGCTTTTTTTTTGCTCTTTAACACACAGAGCTTCACAGGGTGTATAGTTTCTCTTCCTGTTAAACACGGGTTAAGCTATTTTTCTCTGTAATATTGAAACTTTAAAATTGCTCAAACAAGCTGTGCGAGAAAGTAAAAGGACCTCTCCCAGCTCAGTGCGAACGGAAACGAGCTTCACAAGGGGGCGAATTTCACAACCTTCACTTCCTCCCACTTTCTTCAGCGTCAGTGAGTAACCGGAGGGTGTAACGTTCACACACGGCTTTATGATTTTCACATGGACTCGGGTGCAAATGATGGGTTTCTGTCCTCCAGAAAGTTTACACATCCCGTGTGTTTCTTCAGAAACAGAGGAGCGATCACTGAGACTTTCAGGACGTGAGTTCCTGATTCTCAAGATTTTATTTCTAGCAAAAAAAAAAAAATCTGCTTCCTCAAAGATGTTTCTACGATAAACGATATTCAGGTTCAGTTTATTTAAAACTGAAAAAGGAAAAAAAAATTAAAATCCCCAATCCTGATAACTGTATATAATAATTCTATATATTAAATAAAAAATTATTCCCAATTAAATTTCATCAAATCACCTGCATCCATTTAGGGTTTCTCTAATTATTAAATAGTAATTATTTAAAATAAAAAAAAGATTTAGTCCTACATCTATCACACCAAGTGAACTTTAAGCATTATTGTCCGTACCCTGGCGATGAGGTGAAGTACGCCACCTTCTGTTTCATACACCTGCAAGTGAGCAGACTTTTAGTCAGACACAAACATCTGCTTCTTATCCCTTTTTTAAAAAAAAGCTTATTTCCTGTTCTTGGACTTCTCCCTCGTGTCTCGGAGCATAAGGAAGAGATTCAAAGATGAGATACGAGAAAGGATGACAAGTTTGTTTGCAAAAATAAGCTACCGTGAACGAGATTAAACTCAGGACTGATGAGAGGAGAGGTCGTGACCGATGTCTTGACTGTCGTCATTGTCATCTGGAGCACAGCGAGAAAATCTCAAGTCTCTCAGAATCCGTTTAAACTTGTGTATTAAAGTCGAGAATTTAAAGGAGACGCTAAGTGTTTTCATTTTAATGCAGACGATCACTTCTTCCAAATCGGCCTTCTTTAATGTCCAGAGCGTGACACTGTCCTCTTGGTTGTTGTCACAATAGCGTCCCTCATCCTTCATAGAAACATTTTGCGATAGTGCGGTTGTATTTTGTATAAATACAGAGCTGTTGTAGCGTTGACACTTTTTGTTCCGTCTCTACGGCGATACGGGTTTTTCCATAAAGCAGCGATGGACCGGTTGAAATTCGGCCAAGTCATTGACGATAACCTGCATCCTTCATATCTTCTCGAACTGCTGCTCGTGCAGCGTCACATGGTGGAGTAACATACTCTGGAGGAGCGCTATCAGCCCTCTTCCTCATACATCTGTTTTTCTTTTTACTTTTTTTTTGTGTGTGCTGAACTCGACAGGCGTGGTGTGAAACAGAGTAGGCGTGTCTTGGAGATCCTCTTTACCGTTTGTTGCTTCAGCAAAAGACACAATCTCTTTATTGACACGTATAAAAAGTACATCGTGTCATGGTGTAAATTCGTTACTAGTTACAGTGAACCAGAAAAAACTGACGCCTGACAATGCTCACGACGTTGGGATTAGGATTATGTTTTCCCGTTTAAGTGCGTTTAGATTTCTCTCTGTATGCTGAAATTCGTCCAGAAGGTCCTATGGTTCTGGTTAAGATTTGAGAAGAGGAACAGACCTGAAGAGCCTGAACAATAAAAGTGTCAGTGTGACAGATTTATTCCAGCACTCTCAGAAGAAACCTATCGAGCTGGAGCAGTGCGCCAAGAACACGCTGTTATTGCACCTCATGCAAAACGTGTAGCATTAGCTAATGTTAATAATAAAAAAGTTAACGCAACAATTTTCATTGTAATGGAGAATATTTTAATATTAATAATAATCATCATCATAATAATAACGGGTTATGTTTAGAGAGGGCACCTGGTATCAGTATCGGGTCAATACCAGCAAAAAAGGAAAAAGGTGGGTCAGATATCAGAGATGAGACATTTCAGGTCCTGTAACAAAACAAGATATTGGTCTTTGTGGAAATTAAAAAAAAAAATTTTTTTTTTGAAAATCATGTTAATGATTTAAAACGAGGCTCCGCCCACCATCGCAGCTACAACTTAATATCACATTTTAGACTTGAACGTTGGTGGTCATGTGACTTGAACATGTTGTCTGACATCACACACACCCAGTTTTAAAGTTGAAATGGTACAAATCCGATTCCCGGTGTCAGTATCGGGTATCATGGATATCAGAAAATCAAACGAAATTGTGGATTGGATATCAGAAAAAATTTCAGATATCTGATCTTGTGAGAAACGTCACAGATTGGAATTGGATTTTGGAAAAAAACTATTTTTGGAACTGGAAATGTTTGTATATTATTAAGAAACTTAACAGTTTTTTAATTTGTGAGGTTTGTTTTTATTGTGTTTGTATTTTATACTTTATATTTACACTTTACAGTTAAATTCTTTCACACAAAAATCACTTAACCTGCTTCAGTTATTAAAAAGAAAACATTTTAAAGCTGAATAGTTTTTAACTGGAAAAAGTTTTGACAGTAGAGAAGAAAGGGAAAAGTGTTAGGACACAGTGCATGTTTATTTACTTTTTATTATTATTATTATTATTATTATTATTATTATTATTTATTTTGAGAGTACCGTTCAGCCTTTAGTTCCAGACTCCATCCTGGTCGTGCAGGTGATCTTTCTGAGTCATTAGAGGAAGTTGATGAGGGCTGTGTTGTTTCCATGTCCTCGCCGTTGTGATACCGGTGTGCAGTGACATCACCAACACATCCTGACTCATCCTGATGGTTTGTGTCATGGTGTGATATAAACAGGAGCTGAGATACGCTTCTTTAACTTCAGGGTCGACAAACCGTCACTGTCACCATGAAGTGCGCGGATATTACATAAAATGTGATGATGATGATGATTTTTTAAAAATCTTTTCAGGCCCGGAACAAAGACACGGGCGTCCTGGCTGCTGCCAAAGTGATCGAGACGAAGAGCGAAGAGGAGCTGGAGGATTACATCGTAGAGATCGACATCTTGGCTACGTGCAACCATCACTACATTGTCAAGCTGCTTGACGCCTTCTTCTATGAGCAAAAGCTATGGGTGAGATTAGCCAGACTACAAGTCAAAAATATGCTAATGGGTCGCCCCCCTAGCCCCCCCCCCCCCCCCCCCCCAGTTGCATAGGTGTTTTAAACTCTTCGATAATAACGAGACCCCCTCGAAGCTCCGCCCCCTTCCCGCCATCTCTTATTGTTAAAAAAACACTGGAGACTCCTTCCATAAGTGTTAGATATACATCTCCTTACAGCTGAGCTCTTACTAGTTACTATAGAAACACACATTTTTGTGTATTTAAAGCATTTTTAACATTATTATTGCCGTTCTCATTGTTTTGGTGTGCGATTATGTGTGAAGAAGTAGATTTTGGATTCTTTTCTAATTTCGATAAATACAGATATCGAAGAAACCTGTTTCTTCTTAATGAGCTTTAAATTAATTTTTCTCTGATATCGTATGAAACTTTGAGCATCAGCTGAGATATTTAATAATTTTTTTTCTTTTAAGCTTTAAAAATGATTTCATTTTCAAACTGAAACACTTATAGGACTCTCACGTTTCTGAACCTCTCACTGGTTGTTGTTGTTAGCATTAACGTTAGCTCACGTGGCTACTGTTATCATGAGATATCCAGTAAAACCTTGTGTATCGGGTTTTATCAATATTTTTGTCTTTGGACGCTACTGATAAACGTTCTTAACTTTTTTTTTTCACAAGCCTTGAGTATCAGCTGATATCGATATATATTTTTTTCTTAAATAAAAATACAGAATGTTCATTATTAAATCTGTAATAAGAAATGAACTTAAAAATGTAGGTTACATTTCAGACTGAAAGATAACTTTACAGAGAGTTTTCATTGGTGTGTGTTGTGATTTACGGCACGTATATAAACAGCTCTGTGTGTTTTTATAGCTGCAGTATCTCTGAAGGTTCTCCTTATAGTGTGTGAAGTCGGTGTTGAGAGCAAACTCTCCACTAATGAACACTTTCACCACACAGTTCAGCTTCTCTTCCGGTTTTAGTTCTTACAGCCTTAAAACGGGTTGTTCTACTGTAATATTTAAAGTTTACTTTTACTTAAAACTATAGTTTGTTTTTGTTTGTTTATTTATTTATTTAAATGATAAATGCTTTTCTGTTGTAATATATTGAAAATTATACTAGTGTTATAGTACATAATTAAATATTTCTCATATAGTGCGAAAATATTTTTATTTTATTTCCAAAAATATTACCTCTCATGGTTTTACTCTCTTCTTTAGTGCTTGACATTTGTAACGGTCGTAAATGAGGCGAGGCGAGGCAGCCGTCTCGCAGTCCTTTTCCTCGCAGAGTTTAAAGAGCGAACCATGTTATAAAGCCTTGCTGGAATTCCAGAAGAAATGAAAGAACTAAATTTCTCTCGCTCTCTGTGTCGCTGTCTCTGTCTCGCTCTCGCTCTCTGTCTCGTTCTTGCTCTCTGTCTCGCTCTCGCTGTCTCTGTCTCGTGCTCTCTCTTTCTGTCTCTGTCTTTCTCTCTTGTCACATTTCATTTCAACTTATTTATTTTGGTTTTTATATATATTTTTTTAACTTTTTAAGTGTAACTTGTATATTTTATTTAAAGTAGTTTTTCCTTCTCACTTGTTTTGTTTCATTTATTTTGTCTTACAAACTTTTACATTTTATTTATTTTTTTATTTTAATTCAATTCAATTCAATTTTATTTGTATAGCGCTTTTTACAATAGACATTGTCTCAAAGCAGCTTTACAGAAATATCAACATGGTATACAGATATTAAAGGTGCGAATTTATCCCAACTGAGCAAGCCACTGAGTGGCGACGGTGGCAAGGAAAAACTCCCTAAGATGTTTTAAGAGGAAGAAACCTTGAGAGGAACCCGACTCAGAAGGGAACCCATCCTCATCTGGGTAACAACAGATAGTGTGAAAAAGTTCATTATGGATTTATATGAAGTCTGTATGGCCTTAGGAGCAGCCGTAGTCCCAGCAGTCTGGAATTAAAGAAGATTTGAGCTCCATCCAGAGGCAGAAAGGATCTGGATCTCTAGTATCTCCATAAATTCGTGTGGGGCTCGGCGAAAGGAGAGAGGGAGAAAAAAGATTATTATGACTGCGAAGTAGTAGAACAGAATCTAGTCAGGGTAGGCTTGAGTAAACAAATACGTTTTAAGCCTAGACTTAAACACTGAGACTGTGTCTGAGTCCCGAACACTAATAGGAAGACTGTTCCATAACTGTGGGGCTCTATAAGAGAAAGCTCTTCCCCCTGCTGTAGCCTTCACTATTCGAGGTACCGTCAAATAGCCTGCATCTTTTGATCTAAGTAGGCGTGGCGGATTATATAAAACCAAAAGGTCGCTTAGATATTGTGGCGCGAGACCATTTAGTGCTTTATAGGTTAATAAAAGTATTTTATAGTTAATGCGAGATTTTACTGGGAGCCAATGCAGTATTGATAATATCGGTGTGATATGGTCGTACCTTCTAGTTCTAGTTAGGACTCTAGCAGCTGCATTCTGGACTAACTGGAGCTTATTTATATTCCTACTGGAACATCCAGACAGTAAGGCATTACAGTAATCTAATCTAGAGGTGACGAATGCATGAACTAGTATTTCCGCATCATGTAGTGACTATGTTTCTAATTTTAGAAATATTTCTGAGATGAAAGAAGGCTATCCTAGTAATATTATCTACATGAGCATCAAATGATAGGCTGGAGTCAATAATCACTCCAAGGTCTTTAACTGCTGCACATGATGAAACAGAAAGACCATCCAGAGTAACCATGTGATCAGAAAGATTACTTCTAGCTACACGTGGGCCTAATAAAAGTATTTCTGTTTTATCAGAATTAAGTAGAAGGAAGTTAGTTAACATCCAATGTCTAATGTCCTTTACACAATCCTCAGCTTTACTAAGCTTCTGTCTGTCCTCTGGCTTCGCTGCAACATACAACTGTGTATCATCAGCATAACAGTGGAAGCTAATTCCATGTTTACGAATAATTTGACCTAGGGGTAGCATATATAAAGTAAAGAGCAGTGGGCCTAAAACAGAACCCTGTGGAACTCCAAAAGTAACCTCAGTACGCATGGAGAATTCACCATTTACATCTACGAACTGATAACGATCGGTCAGATAAGACCTGAGCCAGGAGAGGACTGTTCCCTTAATACCAACAACATTTTCTAATCTATCAAGGAGAATAGTGTGATCTATAGTATCAAAAGCTGCACTAAGGTCGAGTAACACAAGCAGAGAGACACAACCCTGATCGTAGGTCAGTAGAAGGTCATTTACTACTTTAACTAATGCTGTCTCTGTGCTATGATGAGGTCTAAACCCTGACTGATACATTTCATGAATGTTATTCCTATCTAAGTACGAGCATAACTGCTTTGCTACAACCTTTTCTAAAATCTTAGAGATGAAGGGGAGATTTGATATTGGTCTATAGCTGGACAGTTGAGACGGGTCAAGATCAGGTTTTTTAATCAAGGGTTTAATAACTGCTAATTTAAGTGATTTAGGTACATAGCCAGTGCTTAGGGAATTTTATTGCATGGATTTTCTGTTCTTCAGCGCTCGGTCTTCACTGTTTCTGAGTCAACAGTCAGGACAAGCAAGTGTCTCTCTCTCTCTCACACACACACGCACAGTGGATTCAACTGCGAGCTAATTAGAAATTTTTATTTTATTTTGTTTGTGCTATTTACAGCAGAAATGTTTCATTTTTAGTTTGTAATGGTGTCTTCACAATAACGTGAAGCTTACTTTTATTCATAAATATATTTTATTTTATGTTTAATTTTATTAAGGATTTGATCATGAGTTTTTTAGATTTAATTTTAGCCAATAAAAATACATTTTCTTTAGTTTTAGGTTTAGTTTTATTTTCTGTCAAGGTTAAAATTCTGATTGTGTTGTTTTCAGTCTTCCACAGCTGTGACAAAATTGCAAAGGACACACACACACACACACACACACACACACACACACACACACACCCCCCAAACCCTTAAACACTTGTTTGCTGGAACAACCCCCTGGCCTGGACATAAAAAGCATGTGTGTTTGGGTGTGGATGTGGTACTCTGCCAAATCAGAATGAACACACACACACACAATCAGCTGAGTGGTTGTATAAGAATTCACATGTTTTTTTGATAACCTTAATGGCCATGTTTATTTCTGTTTGTATAGACGACTGCCTCAGCTGAGTTTCTGCTCTTCTGTGTCCCTCCTGCATCTTTTCTGGAAAATATTGAGCTACTACAAATATAAAAAATTATTATTTTAGAGATTATTGTAAAGAGATTATTGTAATTGTAAATTATTGTAAAACCTGTTAAAGAGGAACATTACAGACAGAACTTCATCTCCTCGTTGTGTAGAATGAACTGGAATGAGAATCCTGGGTACGTCCTCAGGGGTGGCAATATTTGTTACGAGCAACACGCGATTGCTTTATCTATGTGACCTTTGACCTGTGAATTCACAAACCTCTATCTTGTGAGACAGTAGAAGTCATGTGGGCAGGGCTGTGGTCTCTGTGGGGGTGCATTATCCAGCTTGTCCAAAATGAGAGTTTTTATATTAAACGCTTCAAACAAACTGGTAAGTGTATTAACATGACTCGTCATGTCAGACGCTGCGACAGACAGATATCCTTATCTGTAAATGTTAGAAATTCACACCGATATTTCCATTTTACATAGTCTTGTCCTGACAGCGAGTGAGTCTCCGTTAAACTTCACTGAACGAGCGCGAGTCCACGCCTGTGCGCCGCAATCACACAGCGCACAATAGAAAGGAAGCACAATAACTCTGACTAAAATATTCATTATGATCAAATATGTAGTTTGATGCTATATATATTGATATTTATAAACTAAAGTAAGTGTATGTTTGAGAGAGCAATTGTAATGGGGTTAGAACATGTAATTGTATATAAATGTGAGAAGTGCGGTGCATTTTCAGAATAAAGGAACATGTTAGTGTGTTCAGACGAGTGAATGTGTGTTACTGCAGAAAATACAACCTCTTAACACTTAGTCTCTGCTTTTATTTTTATTCTTTAGCGTTTTTAATATAGTGATTTTAACTTCTGCTTTAAAGCTTGTGGACAATCAGCTGTTTTTATTTTCAAAATATAATGTTAATATTTTTAAAAATCCTTTGCACGATGTATAGCATGGACACACATACATTTAATACCTTTATCATAGCCTTCTATTTACAAAAACCCCAGAAAAAAAATTGGCCTTTTAATCCAACTATTCATTTAATTGAAGAAATAATCGACAGATTTATCAATTATCAAAATAATCGTTAGTGCAGCCCTACTTCGTTCTGTTGAGAACCTGAGCTGTGTTCGTTCTTCTTACTGTTGAGAACCTAGCTTTGACTTTGTTTTTTGTTCTGTAGAGAACCTGAGCTCTGTGTTTGTTCTTCGTTCTGTTGACAGCCCTAATTATTAGTTTCTCATCTCAGTAGTTTGTGTGTTGAATTCAGTACTCAGGTACTCAGTAAGTCTGTCTCTCTCTCTCTCTCTCTCTCTCTCTCTCTCTCTCTCTCGGATGGGAGAGAAACTATCTCACCAAATTATCTTGTCTCTTGCTTCCTGTTCAACCAGTTTTTGTTTTGCTTGAAGAAACATCTCTGTGTGTGTGTGTGTGTGTGTGTGTGTGTGTGTGTGTGTGTGTGTGTGTGTGATCTAACCGGTCATGCCGCCTTCAACGGCATGACCTCAGCGTGGTGGCATTCATGTCATCCAGAATATTACACGAATCTGAGCAGGAGGGAAAAAGTGAAGTGATCGAATCAGCTGCTGTGGGGGAGGGGAAAAATAAATAAAATAATAGTCATAAAGTAGCTCCTTTGCTACATGTGTGACAAATTTTTAAAGAAGATAAACAGGAAAATGAAAGAGAATAAAATTAAGTAAGTAAGAGTTTATGGATGTTATTATGAAGTACAAACGTATAAGAAAAGTTTATACAGTTGCAGTCAGAATTATTCAACCCCCATTGCAAATCAGGTTTATTGTGAACATTTACAGACTTTCAGCTGTTTGCGATGAACACATCAAACAAAAGCAATTGAAACAGTTCAACACAATGAATGCTGCACGTAGTTTCTCCAAATTCAATTGAAAATGCAACTTATAATGATTTCTCCCATCTCAAAATTATTCAACCCCCTGAAGAGAATCCCTCAAAAGCACAAATATGCAGAACAGGTGTTGTCTCAAGCACACCTGATGCTAAACTAATCAAGGGCTTCATTAGTTGCATGAATTGTGCTTGAGCTGGAACACATGAAATACCTGAACTGGCTAGGGGCAGATAATTTATGAAATACCTGAAATGGCTAGGGGTAGGAAATGCATGAAATACCTGGATGAGGCCGAAAAAGGAAGCTGACAATGGCTGCAACCAGATTTCTGAGAAGGCAGGTTGTGGAAAAACTCTAGTGACTGCAAAAGACCTGCAGCAGGACTTGGTGCAACAGGCACGGAGGTTTCACTGAGCACAGTAAGGCGTGTACCAAACTCAGAAGGTTTCCATGCCAGAACTCAAAGACGTACATTACTACTGACCCAAAAGCACAAGAAAAGTCGACTCAAAATCATATAAATAATCCACAAAAGTTTTGGGATTCTGTTCTGTGGAGCGATGAAACAAAACTGGAACTTTTTGGCACAATGGAACAGCGGTATGTCTGGAGGAAGAATAATGAAGAAAGAACTCTCTGTCCACAGTCGAGCATGGTGGTGGCTCAGTGATGCTCTGGGGCTGCTTTGCATCCTCTGGCACTGGAAACCTGCAGCGTGTGGAAGGCAAGATGGATTCATTGAAGTATCAGAAACTCCTAGGAGAAAACCTCATGCCGTCTGTGAGGAAGCTGAAGCTTGGGCATCATTGGACCTTCCAACAGGACAATGATCCCAAACATACCTCAAATTCCACCAAAGCTTGGTTGCAGAAGTAGTCCTGGTAGATTCTACAGGACCATCTCAGTCACCTGACTTGAACCCCATCGAAAATCTCTGGTGGGATTTGAAGAAGGCGGTTGCAGCACGCAAACCCAAGGATATTACTGAACTGGAGGCCATTGCTCATGAGGAATGGGGTAAGATTCCTCAGGAACGCTGTCAGAAGATATGCATCTCGTTTGCAGCGGATCACAAGAGCAAAATGGTGCTCTACTAAGTACTGAAGATGTTCACCATGAAGGGATTGAATTATTTTGAGACTGCAGAAGTCATTAAGTTGCATTTGGGGAAACCACTTGAAACATTTGTTGTATCGAACTATTTCAACTGTAAAATTATTTTAAATAAATAAATAAATATACAACCTGACTGCTTTTTTCATCCTTGAGACAATAGTTTTTCTCCATTTCATACACTAAAACTGCTTTAAATGGAATATACTACATGAGAAATTCGAAGTAGTTGTTACGCTGAAGGGAAGTGTCACCTGACCTGTTTGTTACTCTGTAGAAACGTGTTGTACAGACATTACAACGTACAGAAACACATCTGATAGAAAAGTGAATTTTTCTCCAGTGAGTTTGGTGTAAAAGGATTTTAAGACGTCACCCTGCAGCGCGTCAGTGGCCTTTATCTGAATGCAGTGATGGAGGAGGAGAAGAATGAGAGTTTGTTCTCTCCCTCAGAGTCGTCGGGAAGCTAAATGGCCTTATTCATACTGATGTTAAAAATTCCACCTCCGCTCCGAACGATTTAAAATATTCACTTCAGAGTTCTCAGAGTCCGATAAACTCTGAAGCTTTAGCACTTCATCATTTTATTAATTTAATAAATGTGCCACATGGTTACCTGGGCGCTAGATCGCATGTTCCGTGCACTGTTCGTTGGTTATGTTAGCTATCTAATGGTTACCTTGGAAACAACACACACATCTGTGAGATGTATTGGAAACTAAAACTGCTGATTTTTGGCTCTTTGTATCATGCTGGAAATCTTTCTGTGGTAGTCTATTGTCTTAAGGATGTGTGTGTGTGTGTCTGTGTGTGTGAGAGAGAGTATGTGAGACTCATTTGTGTCAGCAATGCTGACGGAAGCTGAGTCATGACCCGTTCACGGGGACATGTACGGCGGATTTTAAAAATGTGTAATCGTTGAGTTTTTTTGTAAGGAGACGTTTATTTAAGATAGGAAAAAAGAGAGGGCTGGTGAGAGAACAACGGTTTATAGCTGCTATAACATTGCATATAACATTGAATGTAACTATAAACGTATAAAAAGCATGACGATTGTTAGCAAATCGCTGTGGTATAGGAGGAATAAAACACAATCAGTCCCACTTTGTCTGAAGTGTTGTATTCCTGATCTCTCTCTCATATACAGATCATGATCGAGTTTTGTCCTGGAGGAGCAGTAGATGCCACCATGTTGGGTAAGAATTCCCTGTCTGTCTGCCTATCTAGCTATCTCTCTCTCTCTCTATCTCTCTTTCTATCTATCTATCTCTGTCTCTATCTATCTCCGTCTATCTCTATCTCTCTCTCTCTCTCTCTCTCTCTCTCTCTCACTCTCTCTCTTTTTATATCTATCTATCTATCAATCTCTATCTATCTCTATCTATTAGGGATGTTACGATACCAAAAATCTAGTAGTTGGTACCGATACCACCAAAAGTACACGATACTCGATACCGGTGTGGTTTTAAAAAAATAAATAAATAAATAAAACTCCTGGAGGACATCCTCCTCTGGCTGATACTGACAAAAAGAGAGAGAGATTTTAGTTATCAAACACTGTCTGACAATGAGTGGAGGCTACAGTGGAGGTGCAGCACTCCTAAACGCGTACGCACACACACACACACACACCCCCCACACCCACCTCTTATACTCTGAATGCAAGCATTAGTTTAAATTCACTGATATGGTGGCAGGCCAAAACGATTTATTAAAAGCATGAACATGTGAATAATTATTAGTGACATTATTCTACATTTAGCTGACAGGACACGGGCTGAATGGCGATGCATGGTGGCCCATTAGTAGGTAGTTTATAACACTGCAATGCGTTAGCGTCGTTAACAAATAACTGGCTATCGCTAACATTACATGGAGCATAACGTTAGCTGGTTTCACGGCAACGATGCCAGCTGCCTCAAACAAATATAATATAGCCGTCTTTCAGGTGCTTCCTCGCATTGTTTGAAATGAACGATAGCATCGGTTGCACACCGGCTTCACAGCATCAATTATATGTTCATTGTCATCCGCCTCGAATGCAAAGTATTTCCATATTCCACACCACCTTTCCTCTCAACGAGTCGCAGTGGAGCTAAACTGTAGTTTTTCCCGTGTGCTTGTAGTTGTTGTTGTTCTTCTTCACCACTTGTGGACCGACTAAAACACTTGCACGTATTTGCTGCCCCCATCAGGTCCGGAAGAATTGCAACCACGGTACCGCCATTAAAATCGGTTCCAACGATACTCCAGAAAAACAAGTACCGTCATGTTTTAAGAATGTTGGTACCGAAGTATCGTTTCTCGTGACATCCCTACTATCTATAGATCTATCTATCTATTGATCGATCTCTCTCTCTCTCTCTTTCTCTCTCTCTCTACCTATCTCTCTATCTATCATACATGGTGTCCACACCATGATAATTTAAAGTTCTTTTTAAATATAGTTCAGGAAATTATAAGATGTATATCACGTCCAGATCACTTGAGAGCATTATTGTAATTTATCATAAACATCTGTAGAGCTTCAGACTATTTGCTGTTGTTTATCTTTACATAAAATTTATACATAAAACAGAAAATAGCAACAAAAAAAAAAAAGGTAAAAAAAAAAAGGTTTGTGCCAGACTCCACTGAGCACCTTAGATTTTTAAAAACAAATTGTTTTTGCATCATGGAACCTGAACTCTTTTAAAAATTTTGTATTTTCAGATATTATATTTTCTATAATTTTAATGTATTCCAACTGAATGTTGACAAATTTTGGACATTGGAAAGTTTATTTATTTATTATTTTCTACATATAGACAATCCATTTACTTTTTAATATGTGATATTTAGACAAAGTAAAACTTCACACCTCATGCAATCTAAAGGATCTACATGTGATTATAAACACTGTGCATGAAAGGGTTAAAACGTTTCTGTATTAAGCTTTTGCTTAAAAAATGTGTTTACTGCAAAATACAAAAAGCGGACTGTATATTGTACACGATCATTATTTAAATGAGGAGCTAAAACGTGTGTAAAGAAAGTGTCCATGATGAGCAGGTAAACAAATCGATGCATGTTTGTCACGTTTGTGTGCGTGGACAGTTAAGAGGTCGCCTACAGGTCTATACAGACAGCTATAGAGATGCAGATCCACCTGTAGATGGAGCGCGTTTATTAACTTGGATATGTGTCTGTGCTGAACTAAACACCTTTTATTTATTTATTTATTTATTTATTTTTTGTTTGGCAAGCCTTTAAATAAGCAAAATGGCTGCCAGAACAGTCCAGTTGTACGAACACAGGCTTTACTTCACTCCGTCCTGTAAATGCTGACACGCCTGGAAACATGAATAGCAGCTTTTGAGGAACTTTTCTGGCTCGAGTCTCATTTAAAGGAATATTCACTTTCCTCATACAGGCATTCATTCATGATGGTGTGTAGGTGTAGTGACTCTTCATCATTCAGGACCTCTGGAGAAAGTTGTTCATGCTTTTATTTCCTGTGTTTGATTTTATATACATATATATTTATTTCAATATTTGATCAAAAACACTTCTGCTGCTCAGTGTCTCCAGTCAGTCCACACAGTTGAATACTTTACTACACTACAGTAATTTTTTAAAAAGGATTTAGTTCTTTCTAAACAGATTCCTTGTTTCTTTGAACATTATTTCTTCTGTTTATACACTGGCTAAGGTCGGTTTTTTATTTATTTTTTTCTCAGAGTTGGACCGGGGTTTGACTGAGAAGCAGATTCAGGTGATCTGTAAGCAGATGCTGGAGGCTCTGGTTTACCTGCACAGTATGAAAATCATCCACCGAGACCTGAAGGCAGGAAACATCCTGCTCACGCTAGACGGAGACATCAAACTCGGTCTGTACATTACTACCGTTAGCGTCAACAACAATAATGTACAAGGACAGGCAAATAGAGTATTTGATGCTGAATAAAATAACAATGAACATCTTAACTTTAACTACACTCACACCACAGCACTGCTCAGTTCTGGATTGTGATTGGTCAGAAAGTTTTGATTAACTCTCTATAACGGCAGCTCTGACAGTAATGCAGCTGCAAATCGCAGGTGTTTTATTTATATATATATATATATATATATATATATATATATATATATATATATATATATATATATATATATATATATATATAAAAAATATAAAATGTGTATGTATATATAAAATGTGTATGTGTGTATATACAGTAGCTCACAAAAGTGAGCACACTCCTCATATTTTTGTAAATATTTGATTATATCTTTTCATGTGACAACACTGAAGAAATGACACTTTGCTACAATGTAAAGTAGTGAGTATAACAGTGTAAATCTGCTGTCGCCTCAAAATAACTCAACACACAGCCATTAATGTCTAAACCACTGGCAACAAAAGTGAGTACACCCCTAAGTGAAAATGTCCAAATTGTGCCCAAAGTGTCAATATTTTGTGTGGCCACCATTATTTTCCAGCACTGCCTTAACCCTCTTGGGCATGGAGTTCACCAGAGCTTCACAGGTTGCCACTGGAGTCCTCTTCCACTCCTCCATGATGACATCACGGAGCTAGTGGATGTTAGAGACCTTGTGCTCCTCCACCTTCCGTTTGAGGATGCCCCACAGATGCTCAATAGGGTTTAGTCCATCACCTTCACCCTCAGCTTCTTTAGCAAGGCAGTGGCCGTCTTGTAGATGTGTTTGGGGTCGTTATCATGCACTGCGGCCTAGTCTCTGCTTCAGT
>NC_071272.1:8730000-8757500 GCF_023375685.1 Ictalurus furcatus
TGCGTGTATGTGTTTAGGATGGCTCCTGAGGTCGTGATGTGTGAGACCACGAAGGACGCTCCATACGATTACAAAGCGGACATCTGGTCTTTGGGAATAACGCTGATTGAGCTTGCTCAGATCGAACCTCCGCACCATGAACTCAACCCCATGAGAGTCCTCCTGAAAATCGCCAAGTCCGAGCCTCCGACTCTGGACCAGCCATCTAAATGGTGAGACGCAGACATATGCCGAGGTCACGTGTGAAGCCAGTTCAGTGACCCACATGTGCAGTCAGTGGTGCTTAATAAGATCTGAGACTGAGCACCTCCTTGAGCACGCCCATTATTCTCACCAGTGTACACAAAGCTCTGCCTCCAAAACCTATAACGGTTCATTATGTAGTTAGGGACTGTCATGACATCACTTTCAAGTGCACTCTGACTTAACTGCTTGAAAGCAGAGTTATAATTCGAAGTAAAGAGGGGTTGGGGCGTGGCTATAAGATGACTGACAGGTGGCCCATGTAAAAGTGAACAAGCATTCCGGACCATGATGCAGTAATGAAAAGAGAGAGCGCTTCCTTCCTCTGGGATTAATTACATTACATATCTCCATGTGGAAAACTAATTCCACCTGAACAGGGGCTTAGTCACCAACACTAACACTGATACGGATGCTGTTTTTATTTGTTTTTCTTTCTTTCTCACATTTAGGGTGTACAGTGCAAATTCACAGTAAACACACGCTATTCTGTCTTCACTGGATGTACTCTATAGTTTTAAAAGCTTCAATGTGACATTAACAAGAAACGGAAGGAAAAATGTTTTATGTGAGGAAGAGCGAGTCGCAGAGTAATACACATCTGTGCTCTCTCTCTCGCTCTGGGTCTGTTGTTCATCACACGGGACCCTTGTAAAGAAGATCTTACTTCACTGTGTGTGTGTGTGTGTGTGTGTGTGTGTGTGTGTGTGTGTGTGTGTGTGTGTGTGTGTGTGTGTGTGAGTGAGGTCCTATAAAGATAGTACAAATCAATTATCTAAAAAAACCAAAAAGAAAGATGTGGTTTAGAGCACTGAGGTTTCAGCATTTCCCCCTTTTTGGTTTGTGTAATTCTTCCCTTCTCTTTCTGTTTTGTATTTTCTTGCTTCACTTTTTCTTTCTTTCTCTGTACTTTATCTCTCTTTCTTTCTTTCTTTCTCTCACTTCTTTCTCTTTTTCTTTCTTTCTTTTTCTTTCTCTTTTTTGCTTTCTTTCTCTTTTTCTTTTTTGTACTTTCTCGCTTCTTTCTTTCTTTCTCTCGTCTCTTCTTTCTTTTTCTTTCTCTCTGTTTCTTTCTTTCTATTTTGTTCTTTCTCGCTTCTTTTTCTTTCTTTCTTAGTTTTTTGTACTTTCTCTCTTTTTTTTCTTTCTCTCTCTTTTTCTTTCTTTCTCTTTCTTTCTTACTTTCTTTTATTAACCACACAGGCTAATGGATATAAATGGATATTTATAATAAAAATAATCTGTGCTCCTGTAATGGTGCCTGTGCTATGACTCTTTATTGCCTACTGTATGATCCAAATCATTCTATTTGTGCGTGCGCGCGTGCGTGCGTGCGTGTGTGTGTGTGTGTTGAAGGTCGACCGACTTCAAGGATTTCCTGAAAAGAGCACTGGATAAGAATCCCGAGTCGCGCCCGTCGGCCTCCCAGCTCCTCCAGGTGAGTGAGATTGCGTGTTGTGTTACTCCCTTTGCACAGGTATGGTATTAAACACACACTCACACAGCGCTGAATAAGGGGGTAAAACAGAGTGTGAATGTGTTTGATATGCTCGAGTCCCAGCCTCCAGTTTGAGTTCAGTTAAAGTGGGCGTCATCACTTCCTGTTTAGGTTTGGAGGATGGAAGGAATGACGGTCATTTGCATATTTTCTTTCTTTCTGAGGAGAGAAAGAAGAAAGGAAACACTTCAGCTGGGTTCTACTCTGTTCTCTGTCAGGAAGATCTTTCAGCGGTTTTATTATTTTCCTATAACATGCACCCCAGTGTTTTATTCCTCTTACACCACACCAACCTAGAAATGTTTATTTATTAAAGAACACGTCATACTTTTATTTTTTTATCCATTTAGTTACGTTTAGTGTTCTGTGAACAGGTTAGTTCCTGTTGTCACTTACATTATAGCAGCTATAAATTTAGTTACAGCTTTACCACTGACTGTTACAAAGCACTGAAACTGGAGACTCCTTCCATCAATGTTAAATAGTAGAGATATTTAAATATTATTGAGTTTTTTTTTAACTCTGAGTGGGAATATTAATTACAGCTAAACACAGGTTTCAGTAGTGTTCAGTTTCAGAGGCGAGTGTATGTAGCTGCTGAATGTGAAGCAGACTGTGTGTGTATGAAGGTAGAGTGTTAACAGGACTGTGTGTGATGATGGGATGCCGCGGTCAGGTACAGGCTAACAGATGGTAAATGTCTGCACTCGTGTGTGTGTGTGTGTGTGTGTGTGTGTGTGTGTGTGTATAAAAGTGAAGGCTTCACGTCAGTCTTTTGTTGTGGTTGTCGCCGTGTTCCAGATGTTAACACACATGAGCTCGGATAGTTTGCAGCATCAGTCAGTAACAAACAAAGCAGAGTTAGCAGCTCATCTGTTTGATTTCTTTCTTTCTTTTTTTCTTTCTTTCTTTCTCAATCAATCTATTTATTTGCTTATTTATTTGGCATTCTGTTTCTCTTTATATCTTTATCTCTGTTATACTCTCACTCCCTTTTTATGTTTCTGCCTTTCTTTTTTCTTTCTTTCTCTCTTGCTCACTCTTTCTTTCTTTTCTCTCTCTTGCTTACTGTCGTTCTTTCTTTTTTTTCTTTCTTTCTTTGTCTCTTGCTTGCCCACCTTTATTTATTTGTGTCTGTCTCTTTATTTCTTTCTCTCTCACTCACTTTCTTTCTTTCTTTTTCTCTCTTTTGCTCACTTTGTGTCTTTCTTTCTTTCTCAATTTATCTATTTATTTACTTATTTATTTGGCATTCTGTTTCTCTTTTTCTTTCTCTCTGTTATACTCTCACTCCCTTTTTATGTCTTTCTTTCTTTTCTTTCTTGCTCACTTTGTGTCTCTTTCTCTCTCTCGCTCACTTTGTGTCTTTCTTTCTCTGTCTCTCTTGTGCTCACTTTATTTGTTTGTGTCTTTCTCTCTCTCTCTCTCTCTCTCTCTCTTTCTTTGCAGTGTGAAAACAAAACGTACCTGAAGCATTAATTTGACTTGGACTCTGTGAACACTCTTCTGATGCGTGCCATATTCTCCTGATAAACTGGTGACCATAAACCTCAGTTAGTTGTTAGCAACATTAGTGTGATGGAGAACTGAAGTAGTGTTGATTTGAAAGTAGGTCATGAAGCAGCGACTCAGAACGAGCTTTTCCTCTGTGTGTATTTCAGAAAGCAGTAGAAGGCTAACAGGAAGTGATCATGTGGTTTCCTCTAGACACGAAAACACCATCCATTAAACCCGTTACCTCACGCAGAGGTCCGAACAGGTTCTGTTCACGGATTACAGACCTTTATCTGGAACTGATTATTTATTTGTGTGTTGCAATTTGTTTGTCTGGCTTTGTTATTTTTTTATTATATTGTGCGATTTTATTTTATTCACTATGCAGCACTTCAGTTAACTTTAAGCAGTTTGTTTAAATTCGCTTTATAAATAAATCTTACTTCATGTTTGTGGTTCAAATAGAAACTCTAGTAAATGTCTTATAAGACAGTCTGAGGATAAACTCGTACCGTCATTTGATCTCCTGTATGTTATTGTCCCCGGTTTGTGTGATCAGTGTAAGTGGAGTGAGTGGAGACGTGAATTGAAGATGTTTGAGCTGCAGCGAGGGTTCCTGTGGTTCCTGTGGGTCTCATTATGTTCCTCTCTCACTCTCACATGCGCTTCACCTTCACCAGCTGGACTCATTCAATTAGCCCGCGTGCAGAGGGGATGAATAATGGATGAACATTATTTTTCCTCTCTCCGCTACACTTCTGCTTTCACAGCTCTTTGTGTGTGTGTGTGTGTGTGTGACTCTGCTTCATACCTGTGTACCAACCGAGCATTGTTTTTCATCACACCCTGTATTCTGCTGACCTGAGCTGATTTCACTGTGTGTGTTCTGGACAATTAGGAGATAAAAGGGCTCATGACGTCCTCAGAGGCTCCGCCCACATGCTGTCGCCAGTGTTTGTTTACTACTAATCACACTAATGCTAACCGATCTAGCCAGACAACTATGACTTTTGTTATAGTGCAGTTTTGGCAGTAGTCTCTTTCTAGACATCTCAAAATAAGAGTTTGTGATTTCGGATGTTAGTCAGACTGTTGAACAGGGTGACACTAGCCAATCACATGCATCCTTTAGCTCATGTATACTGATTATGGAAGTTTGAAATTGTGTGATGGCTGCAGTCACTTATCTCTGGTTGTGATCTGGCCAAGAACTGATAAGGAATTATCTAAGACTAGGAACTGGTTAAGACCTGTCCATTAACTGGTTAAGACCAGGCAAAAAATTAGGCTAGGAACTGGCTGAGACCCGTCTAAGACTAGCCTAGGAAATGGTTAGGAACTGTCTAGGACATGGATAGGAAATGGTTAGGATCTGTCTAAACTGGTTAAGACCATTCAGAAATAAGGCTAGGATCTGGCTATGACCTTGATAGAAACAAGATAAGACCTTCTTGCTACGACCTGGTTAGGACCTAGCGAGTACATGGCTAAGACCTAGCTGAGACCTGGCATTTGGGACGAGGCCAACCTGTGTAGGCTGTGGTTTGGTACCCAGACTGTGTTCCTGATGTAAACCCTGTCCTCTTTCTGTCTTCTTTCTGTCACTTTGTGTCTCAGCACCCCTTCGTGAGCTCAGTGAAGACGAATCGTCCTCTGATGGAGCTGGTGGCTGAAGCCAAAGCTGAAGTGATGGAGGAGATGGAAGAGGACAGCAATGAGGAAGCGGACGAGGAAGAGAATCATGACATCACAGCTGTAAGTGCTTCTCTTTTCCTGTTTCTCCCTCACTCATTCACTCCCATCCCTCACTCACTCCCCTCCCTCACTCACTCCCCTCCCTCCACTCCCTCCTCTCATTCACTAACTCACTCCCCTCCCTCACTCACTCCCCTCATTCCCCTCACTCACTCATTCCCCTCACTCACTCACCTCCCTCACTCACTCAGAGTTTCTGTTCCATTTGGACTAGTAGGGAGCACAGAATTCCCAAAACAAGAGTGCTGACTCGTGACTTTGGCCCTAGACCAAAACGTGTGGCTCAGAGGTCTGTGTTCCAAATTTACTCACAGGAGCTGAACCGATTAAAAAAAGACATCTGGATGGAATCTGGATCAAAAGCTGATGTCCAAAAGTCTACATTCCAAATTCACTAATCTTCCCGGGTGTGCTGCGTCAGCTCGGGTCAAAGGTCAGCCTTGGGGGGGTGGGGGGGACAGGATCAAAAATAGATGACCTTGATGTCTTCATGGCTCCAAGGATCCAATTGTCTGTACGAGATCTCTCAGACCTACAGGACTCATGAGTTCTGATTACTACGAGGTCTTTATAGGAGTCAGATTTTCCAATGGGGTCAAAGGGCTGAGTTTCAAATCAGTGGTCCGGGGGTTAAAACCTCCGAGCAACACGTCTTGGGGCGATTGGGCAGAAGGGCTGCATTTCAAATAAACTATTTAAGAGCCAGAATGCCAAGAAAAAAAGTCGTCTTGGGTTGTGCGAGTATCAGAGGTCTGTGATTATGGCTGTGTGATTTAACGGAAATATCACATTGCAATACTCAGACATTTCTACAATTCAGGATATAAAGGTTTGTTAATAAACTGCCAGCAGAACAGGAACATTTAAAAAACAAACAAAAAAACAAACAAACAAAAAAACTGTTCAAGGCTAAATCTGAGGAAGACTAGAAAAATCAATTATTTAAAAATATTGATTAAAAAATACACAAAAAATTAACAAGAAGGATTCAGTATGAAATATTACCATAAGATCAGCTGCTTTTAATTAAAGTTTATAAAACTATTCAGTTTTTTATTTTTATTTTTTTTTAAAGATATCACTATACTGGCGATATCTCAGAGAAGTGTATTGTGATCTATCTATCTATCAAGATACTGATGTTGTATCATATCACCCAGCTCTGTCAGTGGTCCAAGTCAACATGCATGATTTTAAACACAAATTAATGAGTAAAATTAACTCCTGCTATTTTAAACATTAATAAGTGTGTCATAGTCAGCTGTTGGGAGCCTGAAGTGCTGAATAAGACCTGGTTAAGTCGAGGTCAAAGGTTGGATTAGGAATTGTTCCTACTTAACTGATGAATTGAGTCAGCACGCTATATCAAACAGGAACACTGAGCCATTTGAAGATAAATTTGGAGATGTATGAAAATAAAGTGGAAAAAAGCCAACAGACCACACACACATCAGTCTCTCTTGCTCGCTCTCTCTCTCTCTCTCTCTCTCTCTCTCTCTCTCTCTCTCTCTCTCTCATATTGTGTAACACTTCCTTTAACCTATTCTGGTTGAATTGGTGCTCGGCTCGTCCCACCCAACTCGGCGTCTCTGTATAAAGCGCTATTTTAAATCTCCTTGCCATTTCACTCTGAGAACCTTGAATAAAAACAATTATGTACACATACGCACACACACAATAACACAATGCCAGCACTTTAGATGTCTTGCTTCTGAAATTAAGCTTTTAATAATTAGTTTACAAAAATAATGGAAATAGAAAAGGCCGTTCTTTAATTTTAGTTTCAGTTTTAATTAAAAACAGGACAGACAAAGAGACAAATCAAGTTTTGTGAGTTTTTAAAAAAATATTTTTAACCTGATCTGTTAAATATAAATGATATAAATAAATCAATAAATAAACAGAATGATTGGATTAAGCTTGAGTTTGTTTTTTGTCATTAGAGGTGCTGAAGTTCTTTAAAAACAAAACCAACAAAAACCCCGACGTTGTTGGCTCAGATTGTATACGATAATAATCTCTGTTAATGACTTCAAAAGACACAAATCTTGATACAACACTTGATGTGTGGTTTATTTTATTTTGGAACACTCCATTTTTCACAATCAATCAAACTCTGATGAGACCAAATTCCGAAGTCCGAATACACACAACACACTGCTTGGAGTTTTTAAATTTGTCGTCGGCTTGTTTACAGGCAGGTACACGTGTGTGTGCGCGTGCAGTTCGTGTGTCGATAAGAAGTATCTTTTTGATGTGAAGGTTTGGACGTGTTCGTGGGTGTTGAGTGAAAGACATGGGTGTTTAGGTTTCGACGGAATGTTTCGCATTCCAGCTTTAATTGCTGTTTAAATCTAATAAAGCGCTTTATAAACATTGTGTTGTTTTGATTACGTACATAAAGTATTTATGCACATCCTTATTCTACTGCTGAGCAGTTATTCTCATTGATGGAATGAGGAAGTTTTCACTTCTAGATTTAGGTCACGTTTAATTTGTAGCCTTCATAGCTGAAATATTTTCTCTCCTTCCTCCAGCCTCCGGGGAAAGATCCCTCAGAAACGAGTCAGACTAGTTTAGAAGGCGACCACACGCCTCTCCCGGAGAGTCCCATCGACGCCGAGCCGCTGAAACTGGAGAAGAAGCTCTCCAACCAGGACCGGGACAAACCTTCCAGCTCGGATTCGGGGATCGAGGATGGAAAAAGCACACCAACGTCGGAGGAGGAAGGAAAAGGGGCGGAGCCTCTGGAATACGAGTGCGAGTCGCCGTCGTCGCCGGTCCCCATCCTCAAAATAGCGGAGCCGGAAGAGCACGAGGAGCAAGAGGGCAGAGCCAAGGATGAGAGCGAGACATCGAGTCTCCCCCTGGTGGTGCGGAGCGGAAGTACGTATGGAAAGCCTGAACAGGAAGCTGACGTTCTGCCTCACGCTCACGGGAAGTTGAACAAACGTTGCTCGGACTCGGGGAGTCAGGCTTCTGAGAATCTCGACATCAGCCTGGGCTCCACGGGGAATAGAGACAGCATCTCTGGCACTGCACGGGTAAGAGTGTGTGTGTTTAGATACAAAAAATAGTTTCGGACATATTTCTGTATTTAATTTTATAGGTTGTCACTTTCGTGCAAATGATTGAAAGTTCTTGGATGACACATCCTGTACTAGTCTTGTGTTCGTCCAATTAAATATCTCTAGAACGTATAAACCCTGCCCCCGGGGGTGTGTCTTGCTCTCCAGTAGTAGCAATAAACATGATCGGTGTGTTTTTGGCCACGGGTCTTCATGCACACTGTTGCCTTTAATGGGTGGAGTTTGTTAATTTGGAAGAGGGCGGAGGAGGGTTTAATTATCAATGCTGGAATGTCACTACCTACCTCAGAATGATGGACCGTTCTGATTTTATATACTGGTCTTTATATCATCGTATAGGATTAAAGTCGTCCTGGTTAATTAAAGAGGACAGGTGAAAAGGACTGGTGAAGAGGACAGGTGTGGGTGGGTGAAGGTTCTGAGAAATACTTACGTGAGCTAATCTACCGTGAGGTTGGTTTAGATTGGGTGGGGGCGTGGCGTAACCTGAACGTTATTGGCTGTTCAGGCACTTCAGCACACAGTCACGCTGACTTCCCGTTTCAGACGTCAAAGAAACTGAATCGAATCAGGACACTCGAGCTGTTTTGTCTGGACTTTAATACTTCCTTATTTGAATTAACATAATGCTGTTTAAACGTGAGAATTGTGTTAAAATTGTTAAAGCAGATTGTGGTGAGTGTGTATGTTCATCTCAGGGGTAATTATAACACACAGTACAGGAGATGTAGCAGTGATGGAGTGTGGGTAGAGGTTCAGACTTCGGGGCTCCAACAGTACAGTAGAGCTACTGAGTCGAGGTGTTTGCTCTGGAAATGACCAAACAGAGGAGATGGGGTGTGCGTGTGCGTGCTGCAGTGCCTCACACACACCGAATCTTTTTCACCAAGTACACAATGTACAAGGAATTTCTCCTGGTGAAAACACATCAGCATAAATTCTACTAAAGTTCCACCCGGCAGTGTTTATATCTACGGTGTTTATATACTATTGCATTACTACTGCACTACTGTCAGAGCTGCTATTATAGAAAACTAATCAACACCTGCAGACCCAATCACAGTCCAGAACTCAGCAGTGCCGTGGTGTAAATTAAATGGATCAGGAAGTTTTGGGTCTCACTCTCTCTCGGTGTGTCTCTGTCTCTCTCACTCTCTCTCTCACCCTCTCTCTCTCGTTGTCACCTCAGTGCTGGAAGCTACGAGTCTGTAGAAGCAGCTGAATAAACACACAACACACTGCTGTTTAAATAAAGGAACTGTAAGCAAACAGAGAGGACAGACTGAGTATGGACGGACGGACAGAAAGACAGACAGAGAGGACGGATGGACAGAGAGGACAGAAAAATACAGGGGAAGGGAAAAGGGATTTTACATGGAATAAATCCTTCTGTAATATTGTATGCAACAGTTATGTCAATACAGAGACAATAGAGACTGTGTATATGTGTGTGTTTGAGAGAGATACTGATGCACTCAAGTACTGAAGAGTACTCTGGAAAGTATGAGTGTATTCCCAGTGACCTGCTCTGCTTAATGAATAGAGTTCTAGTTCAGAAACACTCACTCTCTCTCTCTCTCTCTCTCTCTCACACACACACACACTCTCTCACACACACACACACACACACACACACTGACTATGAACACACAGAAGGCACCGGCTTTAACACAATAAGGCATTTGGGAGAAATGGATTTGTGGGGAAAAAAGTAAAGGACCGAGAGAGAGAGACAGTGAAATGTAGAGAGAGAGAAAGAAGTGTGTGTGCGCACATGCATATGTTAAACACTGCATAATAAGTCACCTATTTATTACACCTCTTCTATTTTACGTGAAGTGACAAACATTTAAACGGATTCAGTCGCCATGGTGACCAGGAAGTTCATATTCAGTATTGGAGAATGAACTCTGGTTTACAAACTTTCTCTGCTTATTTTTGCTGTATTTAAAGTGTGTGTGTGTGTGTGTGTGTGTGTGTGTGTGTGTGTGTGTGTGTGTGTGTGTAGGATGCTCTGTTTTACAGACGCACTCTGAAGCGCACTCGTAAGTATGTGGTGGACGGTGTGGAGGTGAGCGTCACCACATCCAAGATCATCGGAGAAGATGAGAAGAAGGACGAGGAGATGAGATTCCTCAGGTACACAAACACACACAGACACACACACTTTGTTTTTTGTTTCTTTTTCCCCCTCGTTTTCTTTTCACTATCCTTCTCCTCTCTTTTGTTCTTCTGTTGTTTACCTATATCTTCTCATGTTTTTACCCTTTTCTTCTCTTTCCCCTCTCCCCCACACTCTTCTTCCCTTTCCTGTGTTCTTCTTTCTTCATCTCTTTCCTCATATTTTATCTTCTCCTTTGTTTCCCTCCTTTTCCTCTCCTCTCTTCTACTTTGTGCTTTCTACTTTTTTTTCTTCTACTTTGTGCTTCACTTCTTTCTTCTTTCCTTTCATCCTCTGCGTTTCCTTCCCCTCCGTTTTCCCCCTCTCCTCTTCAACGCTCTTTTCTCTTCTCCTCTCGTCAGAGAGCTCTGAGTAAATAATCTATTTTCGGCATCTTGTTTGACTTCCCGTCCTCTCACATTAAAGCACAGGGGAGAGAGAGGGAGAGGGAGGGAAATATTGGCACCTTTATAAAAAAAAAAAAAAAAAAGATGCCTTTTATAAAATATATCACACTAATTAAAATGTAATGCATACGTTAAAAAATATTATTACATATGTTTTTTTCTTCAAATGTTTGGCAAAATTATCGACACCCTTGATATTAAATAAATGATATATTTATACACTATTAAAAATAAATGCTAATTGTTATCCAATGAGGGAAAAAATGCATATTTTAATGAGAATCCAGAAACGATAAATCTGAATTATTTATAAATAACTCGCAGGAGAGAGACAGTTTTGTTTACATGCTCTGGTTGTTTACCTGCTCCAGTTATTCCACTCTTCAGTTCATTTAGAAAAACTGGAGAAAAAAAAGACATGAAAATAAAATTAGAAGTAAAGTTTTAAAGTCCAATCGTGTCGTTTAAAATAAAATTTCAGCTTTAAAAAAACAAATGGATAGATATGTAGATGATCAGTTTTATATTGTTATTGCTAACAACAACAAAAATGTTCATACAAACTTTTTCCCTTTCAGTCTTATAGACTTTACTGCCATCTAGTGGTGACAGTCATAACCTCTTCTTCTCTTCTCTTCTGCTCTCTCTTCTATTCCCTTCTCTTATTTTCTTCTCTTCTGCATCTTTTTTCTTCATTTTCTTCTCTTCTCATTTTCTCTTCTTTTTCTTCCCTTCTCTTCATCTCTTCTCTTTTTGTCTTTTCTCTTCTCTTCATCTCTTTATTTTCTTCATTTCTCTTCACCTTCTTTTTCCTTCCTTTCTTGTCTTTTCCCACCTTTTTCTTATTCATTTATGTTCTGTTTGTTTCTCTTCTTTTGTTTCTTTCATCTTCTCTTTTGCTTCCTTTCCTTCTATTTTTTTATCTCTTTGCTTCTTTTTCTTCTCATCTCTTCTTTTCTTCTGTTCTTTATTTTTCTTTTCTTTCCATTTCTTTTATTTTTGTTTCCTTTCTTATTTCTCTTTTTAATCCTTCTGACATTTGCATTTTTCTCATCTTTTTGTTCCCACTTTTCTCATTTTATGGCGTTCTTCTCTTCTTTTCTCTCCTATTATCTTTTCCTTCCTCTTCTCACTTCACCTTTCCTTTTCTTCTCTTCTCATTTTTTTCTCTCCACTCTTTTTATTTCTTCCTTTTGCCCTGTGTGTGAATCAGTGTGAGTTTATTCTTGTGAACTTTTTTTGGAGAGTTCTGTAGGAGAAATTCGCTCTCAACAGCAGCTCGGATTGACAGAGGAGCGATGCATCGTGTGTGTATGTGACAGCGAAGTGAACGCGTGCCGTCACGTCTCGAACAATAACCATAACAAAATAATCAGAATTTCTGCAGCCTACACTGAGCAGAATACTAAGGAGCCGTCAGTCAGCGTATTACTGTTCTGAGATTTAGTGTGTGTGTGTGTGTGTGTGTGTGTGTGTGTGTGTGTGTGTGTGTGTGTGTGTATAGGCGACAGGAGCTGAGAGAGCTGCGTCTGATCCAGAAGGAGGAACATCGTGCTCTGTCTGTCCTAAACTCTAAACTGGAGACTCAGAGAGAGCTCATGCAGAGACGCTTCGACCAGGAGATGAACGTGAGAAAACACACACACTACATTCATTTACCAATTGCATGAATGAGCATGTTGTACAGGTGTTCCTAATAAAGTGGCCGGACACACACAAACCATCAATTATTAGGTGTGAAACACCTTACATTAGAGATGGTTCTGATCCAGTATTCTGTATCAGTACCGGCTCAGCATCCACGGAACAAACCTGATCCGATTCTGTAACCAATCGTGTCTGATCTGTCACAGAGTTACTTACACAGCAACATAACTTTATATTTATATTACTTATTTATACACGACATGAATAATAAAGGAAAATAGAATAAGAGAGTGAGAGAAGGAGTAAATAAGCAAGTGAAGAAAAGAAAAATTGAATGGGGGAAAAAAAGAATAGAAGCAGAGAGAATAGAATGAGAAAAGAAAAACAGTCAGTAAGAAGGAAAGAAAGCAAGATACAAAGAAAGAAGAAGAGAAAGAACGGAGTAACTAGAGGAAAGGGCTAAGAAAAGAAACAAACAAACAAATGGTAAGTAATAAGCAGGACAGAAAGAACAAAAGACACAAAAAGAAAAGAGAGAAAGTGACAAATTAAGATTTTTTTAAAATAAAAAAAGTTTGTGTGTGTATGTGGTGGTCTGCTCTTGCAGGCAAAGAAGAAGTTCTTCGACACAGAGCTAGAGAACCTGGAGAAGCAGCAGAAGCAGACGATAGAGAAGATGGAGCTGGAGCACGCCGTGGGTCTGCGCGAGGAGAGCAAACGAATTCGGGCGGAGCAGGAGCGAGCGCTACACCGATTCCAGGAGCAGATGAAACAGCGTAAGAAGGAGGTGAGACACCGATGAACACAAGAACCATGGGCCTGCTTAGAACCCACTCTGGGGCTGAAGCTGGGAACTGTGAGCTGTGCTGATTGGGGGTGGAGCTGTAGAAAAAGTGATGAACGTTGGTGATGTTCTGACCTGTCTGTGGTGACGTTCTGACGTGTCTGTGGTGACGTTCTGACCTGTCTGTTCTGACGTGTCTGTGTTGTTCCAGGTGAAACATGAAGTGGAGAAGTTGCCGAGGAACCAGAGGAAGGAGAGTTTAAAGAGCCGCATGAATGAATTCCAGCAGACAAAAAGTTTTGAGGTGTGTGAAAGAGCATAAAAGATGCAGGCAAGATAAAAAAAAAAATAAAAAAAAATTGGCAAGAAAATAAAAAAAAATGAGGAAAGAAGAAAGAAAGGAATAACAAAAAAAAATTATAGAAAGGTATATGCAAGATAAGAAAGAACCGAATAACCATAGAAGGAAATAAAGAAAGATTTAAGCAAAACAAAAGAGAAAGAAGGGAATGAGCAAGAAAGAACATAAGAATGAAATAAAGAATGAAGCAAGAGAAGGAATAACAAAATAAAAAGAAATAAAAGTTTTCTATTAATGTGCTTTTAACAGTTTTATTGATGTATAATAAATATCACAGAAAATTAGAATAAACTCTTTATAACTCACTAAAGGTGTTTTAATTAATTTATCAGTAGTGATTAGTTATTCAATCACTACTGTCAGAGCTGCTGTTACAGAGAATGATTGTTGTGTGTGTGTGTGTTAGGAGGAAAAGTTCAAAGATGATCAGCGTAATTATCTGGACTCGACTTTAAAAAGCATCACCACTCGGAACAAGATGGAGATCGCTGAAACAGAGCGCCTCTGTCTCGACAAGAAACAGAGACTGATCAGAGGTGTGCATCTCACACACACACAAAATGGATAGAAAGAAATAACATATTCTTACGTTTCTGTTTATATATTTGTTACTACACAAACCTGAGACCTGAAGAAAAGAAAGAAAGAACAAGGAACCAGTGGAAAACGTTTTTAAAGATCCACATCAATGCATTCCAACTGACGAAAGCAGGAAGAATGAAAAAAATTGAAAAGGAAGGAATGAATGAATGATATAAAGGAAGGTATTAAAAAGAAAAAAGAAGGGAAGGAAGGAAAGAAAAAAGGAAAGATGGAATGAAAGAGATAAAAAGCAAGGAAGGAATGAACATAGAAAGTAATAAAAGGGGAAAAGGAATTAAATAGAGGAAAATGAAATAGAGGTAAGAAAGATGAAGTAGGAAAGGAAGAAAGAAGGGAAGAAAAGCAAGTGAGAAAGAAAGGAAAGAGGAGGAAGTGAATACACAAAGAATAATGAATAATATATAAAGGAAAGAAATCAAACCCAATGAGACTTTACATGCTGCTACACAAACCTTAGACCTAGAAATAAAGCAGAGTTATTTAATAATGTTAAACAGTTTGTTGTGTTGTGTGATGTTTAGAGAAGGAAGGAGCGATCTGGGAACTGGAGGAGAAAAACCTGCATGAGAGGTGGCAGCTCCTCAAACAGCAGCTGAAGGAACAGTACTTCCTGCAGAGACACCAACTACTGAAGAAACACGAGAAGGTCTCGGCTTTACTCACACACACACACACACACACACACACACACACACACACACACACACACACACATTCTCTCACTTTTTCTGCACTTTTTTTAAAAGTCTTATTAACTTAAAAGAGAAGCAGGTGAGGGAACAACTGTTTATAGCTGCTATAATGTACGTGAGAACTTGATTGTAAACATTAAATGTAACTAAATGTACAAAAAGTACAGCCTTTAATAAAAATAACCTTTTAATCGTCGTCACATTTTTGTGGTGTAAGAGGAATGAAACTTGCTGTTATAGGAAAATAATCATCTTCAGGGTGAGACCTCAGTACTTTATTATTGTGTGTGTGTAGGAACAAGAGCATATGAACTGTTATAACCAGCGTATGATTGAGCTTCTTAAAGTGCGGCAGCAGCAGGAGAGGAACAGGCTGCCGAAGATCCAGCGGAATGAAGGGAAAACTCGCATGGCCATGTTTAAGAAGAGTCTGCGCATTAATTCCTCAGGCAGCGCCGCAGAAGACCGCGAGAGGGTCAAGCAGGTCAGAGTCACGTTTACGCCTCCTTACAATCCCGATTCCGTTCTCCTCCATGTTTAATTATTTTTATGCTGCTTCTTCAAGTTGTGTACAGTCCACATGAAGTGTGGTATGGTTTGTCCATAATGTTGACAGTGGTGTGTGTGTGTAGTTTGCCAGGCAGGAGGAGAAGAGGCAGAAGGCGGAGCGACTGCACCAGCAACAAAAACACGATAACCAGATGAGAGAGATGATTGGGCAGTGTGACGGGAACCTCCGAGAACTCCAACAACTACAGGTGCATACAGCAACCCGTCTCACCCTCTCTCTGTCTCACTCTGTCTCTCACCCGCTACCTGTCTCACTCACCCGCTGTCTGTCTGTCTCTCCTATATTCTGTCTTTATCATTCTTGCACATTCTCTATCTGTCTCTCTCTTTGTGTCTGTTCTCTCTCTCATTGTCTTCCTGTCTCTTACTTTCTTACATTCTCTCTCTCTCTCTCATGTCTATGAATAGGACATTCTCCCTCCTTTTTCTTCATCTCTCTCTCCTTCCCTTGCTCTGTCGGTCTGTCTCTCTCCCTCTCTCAATTCGGTTCAGAGTACTTTGTTGGCATGATTTACATACAATATTGCTAAAGCATCAATATTGATAGAGAATTTTTTTTTTAATTTTGTATTGACTTATTTTTGTAATTATTTAAATTTTTTATTCTTTAATTATTGTTTTTTCCTCTCTCACAAACACAATGTGTTTCACGTAATTTATTATCCACTCTTTTCTTGAATATTCCAACAGCATGACACAATGGCTTCATCAGACAAGCTCCTCCCAAACATTTCCATTCAGTTGTTCATTACGTCCACGTTAACCTAGCGCCACGGACGAGTAACGTAAAGCAGAAACGTTCACGCTGGATTCACCGCAGTGTTTGTGCAGCTCTTGTATTCATCACCTCTGTTGAACTTCTTTCTTCAGAACGAGAAATGTCACCTGCTGGTGGAAAACGAGACTCAGAGGCTGAAAGTGCTGGACGAGCATCACAATCAGCTGCTGAAGGATTGGAGAGCGCAGCTGCATCCCCGCAAAAAGGTTCTGGATTTAATCTCTGCTACATCATCTGTTATCTTTAATCTCCAACATAGAACATAAACAGATCCTCAGCGGTGGTCCATTAGGCGATAGGAGGAGAATAAATCATTTGGCCGTCACTGTTTAGGCCTAAATAAATTTTTTTTTCTTTTTTTTCCCTTCTTTTTTGTGTTCCTAGTGTACATGTCTATAGTTTGCTTAGTGTACATCAAAGTTTCATGAATTTAATATTATTTCCTTTTATTTATAGTACTTTCTTCACACAGGATAATGTATTTAGTTTGTTGTTTTTGTTTACTAAACTGCTAACCTTGTTGTGTTCAGGCTCTGGAGGACGAGCTGAACCAGAAGAAATACGAGCAGGAGATTTTCTTCCGGATGAGCGAGGACTCCGAGTGTGTGAACCCCAGCTCTCCCAATAGATACACCAAATTCCTGCCGTACACAGACTCCTCCACCACTTAGGACTCCGCTACTGGCCATGATCAGCCAATCACGAGCCTTGTGCTCCTCTATAGCCCTGCCCCCTAGTCCAGGTAGATTATTTGCTCGTACAGGGTTTGTACATGCTTACCTTTTTTTTCTTTTCCATGTGGTATTATTAAAACCTGAATTGTTTTATTTTTTATTAAATAATGTTGAATAAAGAGTTATGTATTCCTGATGGGTCTTAAAACTGAAAATAAATATAAAGAGTCATATATATATATATATATATATATATATATTTTAAAAATCTTTTTTTGAACGGCTAAACATAAGTACATTTAAACGCAAAAAGCGTTAAATCCACTTTAACTGTATTTTCACACCAAAGCCAGTAATCAGGCATTATTATTATTGGTCATATTTTATTTATCAGCCTCTCTTTGAAATATTTTTTTTCTAAAAAACAAATCAAATATTTTGTTTTGCCAAATATAAAATGTACAGGAAAAAAAGATTAAAAGCTTATTTTTTTCTATTCTATAATCTTCAAAAAATATTTTATTATACAAGTATAAAAAACAAATACTCAAGACACTTTAATGTTTTACTTTCTAACAGCGTCAGCAGTGTGTGTGTTCTGTAAGTGTTCAGTTTGTCAGATGTTTTAGGTTTAGGTGAGGTAAACTGGTACTTTTTTTTTTTTTTTTTTTGTTTCTAGCCTAAAAATGTGAGTCCCAGAATTACTGTAAAGCACAACACTGGATGTTAACTGACTACAGCATAAAAAAAGTAATTAAATGTGTAACATGTATTAAAGAGGATTGTTGCTGTCTAGGGGGAAAACCTTCAAAAAGTGTGTGTATATGTATATATAAAAAAAAAATTGGCATTGATGTGTAGTTTATTGTTTAGCGCAAAAAAAAAAACACCTATTTACTTAAAGGTTAAATTAGTATTAATGAATTATTTTTGGGCTCATCTGTGATTATTTTAACATTGGTATATTTGGTTTAAAATAAAGTTCACCCTAACTTTGAAGGTTCTTATCCAGCAGCAATATAAAAATATTATTATTAATTTGTTTACTGACTCTGTAAGCACTGCCACTTACCTTAAAGTGCAATACATTTTTCCTGATGCAATATCTGCTACCAATTATTCCTTTATTATTAATTGTATTTTTTAAGTGGGGCAGAAAATCAGCTAGGAAAGTACAGCTAGGCCTTATCTTTTCAATTCATCTCTGGAGTTGCAATCAATTTATTTTAACCAAAGGAGGGTGTAAACGGCTCCTCTGTGTAAAAAGGAGCCCTCGCTGTACAGGAATCTAATAAAGTCTACTTTATCATTCATTCCCTTTTATTCCCACTTTTCCTTGTACAGGTGAGTAATTATTTACAGAGAATTTACACACTGAACCAATTTGAAATGTATGTTTAGGTTTTATTAGAAACAAAAGAAATTGCACGTGACATGGAAAAATAAAATAAACACAGCGTACAGATTACAGAAATATGTCCATTCTGCAAAGTCACCCAGATTCATCACCATGTGAAAGTTTTCCTTTTTCTTTCAAAACTCACTCACTTGCAATATTTCCACCCTGTTAAAGCACGCTTCGTTTATGCCTGCACCGTCACAGTTCGCTCTTCTCCCCTGGATTATAAGACATGTTTCCTCACCAAATTCTGTCTTCTTACATGTGTTGCCAGTTTTTGTTTGTTTTTTTAAGCCACGTCTATTTAATAACCTGTCGCAGCCGTTTCCAGATGTTCTGCATGACCAATATTCCTTTCGCTTGGTTCCGACTCAAATAATTCTAAAAAGTGAACAAAAAAAACTTTAAACAAGATTCTTGTTGAAAATGCCAACAGTAGCAAACAAACGCTGTAAATTAGGACTGTTTATAGATTTCATCTTTGGTCAAATATGAAATCTATAAGTATTAAAATATATTTGAATATTAAGTCATAGACTTCCTCACACTCTTCAAAATAAAGTGCTAGAAAAGATTCTGCAGTTTAATAAAAGTTGTTAAAGAATCATGTATGGAAATTAAAGATTCTTCAAGGGCATCACTCTATAGCAAACCTTTTCTGGCACTTTTGTATATACTTTTTTTTTGAGTAATGAAAGTATATTAGGAGGTTGTTTTTATTTATTTTAAATTAGTTATATTGTTTTTTTTTAAAGCAGTGAGAACAAAAAAATCTAATTAAGCTGCAGAAATGAAATAATTAGATCCGTAGCGATTCCTGACCCGTATTCATCTGTTTTTTTGTAAATGCGATTTTCACAGTTGCACTGGTAGGTAGTTGGTAAAATAATGTTAGTCACTAAGTTCGCTTGTTTCATCTGGAAACGCCAGGTCTCTTGATTTAACACTGTTGGAATGTACCATTTGTGTACATATAAGGGGGTGTTCCTGATAAACTGGCAACTCACATTAACATACCAGGCATTTTCGTTATAGCGGCAACTGCCGTTAAAACATTTCACTCGCTCTCACTTACATCTGGTTACGAGTTTGGAGATTTCCAACACAATTTTTATGTTTTCGTTGTAAAAATTCTTTTTTTAAAAATGAACAATTAAAATGTATGATGTACATCACACAATAAAATAACACCCTCTTCAAAACTCTTCATCAAACGTCACACACTCCCACAAGATCGTTCCACTGTTTACATTAGGAAAATACTAGTATTAAACCAAAACAACAAACAACTTGAACCGTTAATACTGTTACTTCATACTAAGGCGTGACTCTGAGCATCGTCATACTTCTTAAATGCCACCTTTCTCGCGTGATAAATGTAACAAGATCTACAAAAAAAAGAAAATACAACATAAAAACGAAAGTAGCGTCACTCATTTAAAAAGTATACTTGAAACCAGTCAAGCATGCACATGTTAAACACTAAAATTATCATAAAATACTGAATGTAAGCACCATTGTCAGTAATGCAACACTGCTGAACATAACTGAGGATGTTTTTTCGAAATCCGTCTTGTTTTTTTCTTTTTCTTTAGTTTCACGTCGTTCTGTTCTCAGTGCCACAGTAAATCTGAAATCTCTGAACTTCACCTCTTGAAGTAAAAAAATTAGGGATGCATCGCTAATATTGTTTCCCCTCACACGGCGTATGAATACGTGTTTATTGATACTCGCTGATACTGAAATGAGTTATTAATTAATCAATCAGGGACTTTAGGGAAGATTTTATTTGGCTGTGTTTGTATGGGTTCTAGTGTTAAACTCCTCCGTTATCGATGCATCCCTATCAAAAAGTGCAAGTTGAAGCATCGCAGCAAAATCACCCAGGCGTGGTGTGAAAACGGGTAAATACGCAAAAACAAAACAACATTAAAAACAGTGTTTTTGGATTTCAAACACTTTTTTTCATTTTTTTAATAAAGTTTTTCTGCATTGTCATAACATGGAAGCACAAGGCTAATTTCCCCCTGTAAGAAGTGAACGTTAATGTCTGACTACGTTTATAATCCGTGATTCTGTACGATCGCTACACTATATTTGCTTTACACAGAGACGTTTTTGCTAAGGTATAGAAGCTCGGAGAACTCTGCTTTTAATATTGTTAATATTATAATATTGAGGCACAATAGAGAGCAAGAAGGCTGCAGAAAGTCATTTATACGTATATTGCTAGTCTGTTTATAGCGCTAAAGATCAATATAAATATAAAAATAATACGAGTTTGGTTAGCATGCATAGAAAAATAATAATAATAATAATAAGGGGTTAGCAGTGAGACACGTTTGTTGCTTTCTCCCAAAGAAGTGTCTCATCAAAAAAGAAAAATAAGAATTCCACCCGACGTCCCTGAAAAAAGGGACAGTAAAAAACACAACGCAAGCACAAAAGAACGGAATGTAACGAGACTTCGATTGTAAAGGTACCCATAAATAACACAGACTAATTAAATACAAATGAAGAGAGATAAAGTTAAAAGGGGGGTGCTATCTGACAGGTACCTAGTGTTTCTTGGTTAAGTAATTGGAAGGGATCCAGCCCTCAGCCATTAAACCATCGCTTATGTTTTTGCAAAACCACCAACCCGTGCTGTTCCTCTCGAGCACCTCGAAGACGGCGCCTTCTTTAAACCCCGGAGTTTGATCGTCTCCTTGAAAGTCCGCTACGGCTAAGAAAAGCTCTTCTTTAGCCGGATCTTTGATCAGAGGAGGAAGTTTGTCTCTCGGCGGCTGCGGTTTATCGGTTTTAACGAGCGGTTTCGGAGGCACCGGGACTTTCGCCTTTGGTGATTCTTCCTTCTCTTTGTCTTTGGAAGCCGGCGGGGTAGCGGCTTTCGGTTTCGGAGGCGGCGGTCGGGCTTGAGAGGCGTGGGCAGGCTTGTTCTCCGGGACGTCCTTCAGAGGAGCTTTGAGCTCTGGGGAACTTGGCTTGGTTTCCAGCTCTAAAGTTTTCTTCGGTGGTGGAGGTCGTCTCGGAGCAGAGCTGGGCCTCTGAGGTGGTTCTCTAGGACCAGGCGTTTGCCCTTTAGGGATTTCTACAGAATCGTGGCCGTTTTGTTGTTTGGGCGGACATTTTGGTTCACCGTTGTTTGAGGAAGTGCCGTTCTGCTGGCTGGAGTCTGTGTCGGGAAGTTTAGACGGCCGTAACTTGCTCCTCAAGTTGGTGATATCGAGCTCGCTCTTGCTCGGCGGTTCTGGTTTAGCGGCCGGTGGAGGTTTCGGTCTAACGACCGGTTTTGGTTTCATGAAAGGCACGGGACTGACGGATTCCACTTTCTCTTCTTGGCTTTCGGATTTGGGCTTCGGTGGCTGCTTGGGCACCGGCTTCAAGTTGAACTTCTTCACTTCCTTGGCGGAAACCTTGTGGCCACATTCCAACCCCATCTCGTTCTTCAAGTGCATAGGCTTGTTCTTTTCGTCCTTCTTTGGTTCTGGAGGCTTTTCGGATTTGAACGGAGCCGGTTTGGGAGAAACCAGGGGCACAATGACTCCAGGAGCCGGCGGTTTGGGAGGAAGCGGTTTGGAAACGTCTGATTTAAGCTTCTCCTCTAACTCCAGGCTCTTGTTGATGGACTCCCTCCGGGGGGGAAGGGCTGGTTTTTCCTCAGCGGGAGGTAAAGAAGGCGCTGGTGGCAGCGGACCGGAGAAAGGCAAGTTGTTCTTGGCGGCGTTGGACTTCCAGTCTCTCAGTTTGGGACGAGTGGCAAAGTCGGCAGTGGTAGACGGCTCGTCCGGGAGAGGTTTGGACCAGTTATCGTCTGAGCCGGGATTGCTAACGGAACCATCCTCCAGCTTCAGCTGTGCCATTTCTCCAGGCAGAGGGGCTAGAAAATTGGGCCTGGAAGCACTGCTGGTCTTCTTGTATTTATCCAAGAAGGTGACAGGAGCCCAACCTTCTTTATCATCAATCTGAATGTACCACCAGCCACTCGAGTTCTTCTCAATGACCTGGAAAACAAGGATAAACATCCGTGCTGGTGAATTTACTACCAATTTATAGAGCTGAGAGAAACGGTGAAGATGAAACGACCAGGACTGATTAGAATGAGAGACAGAGAAAAAAATAGGAACGAGACTGTAAAAGAAAGAGTAAAGGAGAGAGAGAATGTAAAACAGAGAAAGACTGAAAGAATGTTAAAAAAAGGTTTTATCTACTTTTCAGTCTAATTAATTAATCTGACAGATTGAAACAAGTAGGAGTCCTACTCTTTAAGGTAAGTGTCAGGAAATCAAGAGTTCCTGATGTTTTTCTTTCCATCTCACCTCGACTTTAACTCCGGCCTGGAAGCTGATTCCATCAGGAATGGTAGTCTGAAAGTCAGCGATGGTGTAGTACTCCTCCTCCACCTGCGGGGGCACCGGCGGCTTTGGCAGGTTCGACCCACGGGGCTAAAGTACAAACAGGTCAGAAAACTCGGTTAGTGGAAACTGCGATTTTAAATGTGAGATTTACCACTTTTCCATTAATCAGATCTCTCACTCCATCGTTCTTACTATTGAAAGATCTCGGCGTGGTGGGGGCCTCTGACGAACATCTGCTTCTGCAAGATTATAAAAACACTTACTTTTATCAATATTAATAAAAAAAAGATAAAAGCAGAAATTAAATAACTATTTTCCAACTTCATATTTAATGGAATTTGACTCTTGTCAAAGCTACAATAAATAAATAGTTTAATAAAGATCAGAATCAGATCAAAAGCAAATTTTTTTATGGCACAGTAAAAGACTTAAAGTGTGTAAAGGCTTTACGTATAGAAATTAAAAAAAAAAAATAAATGATCTATTTAGTTTAAGATTTGTCACAGCACACTGTGACAAAAAGAAAAAATTTTTTTTTGAAGAAGTGAAGGTACTTTTCTTGTCGTTAAAGGGACTGAATCTCTCTCTCTGGTTCTCTTTATTCTCCTTGTTGTTGTTTTGTTGTTTACACGCTCCGTCTAAATCGTTAGCGCTCGAGTGCGACGACATTTTTTGGCTCAAAACGTCTGACTTTTTCAGATATGACGCCGGAGCCCAGCCTTCTTTCCCCTGATACCTACAGACACAGTCATTAAAAAAAGACAACAGGCAATACTTTTAATGTTTAAATTAAAATAGAATTTTTTTACCTTTCTTTTAAAATAAGTCAAAAACACTTAAATATTAAATCTTTAAGTATTAAGTTAAAATACTGAATATTGTAAGTAAAATTCTTAGTCATTAAAACGATGCACGCATTAAAAAAAGTTAAACATTCAAATAATGTGGTTAGATTCATGTATAACACTTTTGCACATTTAAAATCAACTTTAAAACACAAATTAAAAGAATCTAATGATTTAGTGCTGATTGTTTGATTAAAACACAAAGTGCAGTCTCTTATTTTCTTGAAGAAACTGTAACTGATGATTCTGAAACTTTTACAAACTATAAATTAATAAAAAATAAGTTTTTTCTTTTTTTTAAACCTGATCTTCCACCAGCCTTCCAGATTTTTCTCCATCACCTCCACCGTCATTCCCTTCTCCAGATCGATTTCATCCTGATCGCGAGCTGTGTACGGATAAATCACCGCGTACTTCTCTTCTGGGGGGGGGGGGGGGGGAGAGAACGCAACAAAATTTCTTCTTAGTTTCGCTCTTTATAAAAACACAGCATTCGGAGGGTCATGTGATAAACAAACAAATATAAGATCACGGCAGCAAGCACTCAGGTTTATCTCAGAAACATCTCCATCACGTCCAAAGTAGCATTACTGCTGTATTTTAATCTGGATTGTGATTGGGTCAGGAGGTGTTGATTAATTCTCTATAACAGCAGCTCTGACAGTAACGCAGCTGCAAATCACAGCTTTATATTAACATTAAACGCGTTAATTCTGATACGTTATCGTTTCTATAGTAACAGCTCATTCACAGGGACGTGTACTGCGAATGCTCCACGTAAACGATTTTGTGAGGAGATGTTTATTTACAATTATGGAAGGAGTCTCCAGTGTCAGAGGTAAAGCTGTAACTTTAAAATTTCCGACATCGAGTGTGTGAGAGAGAGAGAATGTTTATAGCTGCTATAATGCAAGTGAGAACATTGCCTGTAACTATAAATGGATAAAAAGTATGTTGTTTTTTAGAACTAAATCAATTGATAAATTGTTGTGGTGGAAGAGGAATAAAACACTCTCAGGATGTGCTGTTAGAAGAAAATAAAGTAACAGTAACTCCGCCTCCCCATCACTCAGTAATTTACTGTAAATATTTTACTCTGTATTTTTTTTTTTGTACAAGGGAGAAAACAAAAACAACTGAACTGGAGAAATCATGCAGCATCCAGTGGAATAATATAATATATTTTTAAAAAAACACACGTCACGCTGATGTACCTTCGTGCATCATGCAGCCGGAACAAGGGGGGAGTGAGTAAATAAATAAATAAATAAATAAGGATGATTGATGGGAGGAGAAGAAGAGACGGATTTTCTCTCCACCTTGCCTGAAACTCAGGCCGAACAGATCGCCTAAAGTGCGGCGACGACCCCCGAGCCTCGGCAGTGACCAGAACCTCCGGCACACTCCAGCAGCGGGGGAATCAAACACACACGAGAATCAAGAACATGTAAAGTTTGTATTTCATGAGGTCGGTGATGTCAGTTCATCGTGCCGTTCGAACTGAAATCGCTCCAGGACGCTTTTACGCCATTTTACACCTCCACTATAACACAGCGGGTTTATTTATTTATTTTAAAAGCAGATGTTCTTGTTGTAATACAGATGAAATTTAATGATGTCATCATGATGATGAAAGATGTCATCGCGCACTTTTCTGAAATGTCTCGGGTATCGTTTTTATTTTTGATGATAACTTTAGCACAAACTCGACCTAGATCCGATCAGATGTAAACGTTTCTGTACAGAATTATTTATTTCATCAATTTTCCCTTCTTTCGGTTTTTGTTAAATAAAGGAATCAGAAAATGTCCGTTTTTTTAATCCTTTAAATGAATCACCGAGGATTTGCTGGCAGTTTGTGAGTAAAGCTATGGCACGATTCATATCGTATCGAGTATCGCAGAAATGTCCAAGTATCGTGATAAAGATATTCACATCATCGTCCCAGACCTCCGTTTCTAACATTTATATCTGATTTACACGACATTCTCTTTAATACAGATTTTACAGTAATCTCTCTCACACGCACTTGCGCACACACTCGCACTTTCTCAGTACCTTCTTCTGCAGGAAGAGTGAAATCATCAGGATCATCCTGAGCCTCCAGGCAGGTGGCAGGAACCCAACCCTGAGCATCCTCCGAACTCACAAACCACCAACCTGCAACACACACACACACACACGTTACACATACTTCTACAGCACATTTAATGATCTAATCACACTGCATGACTAACAACCTCCCCCAAATCTTTTTTTATTCAATCAAAATTTTTTAAATCAAGATATAGATTTTTTCCCCCCTCAAAATTAGGATTAAACATAAATAAATAAATAAAAATCAAGAAGTGTAAGGGGGTTGCGGTAAGGGGGACCATGGTGTAAGAGGGTTACAGTAAGGGAGAATGACATGTCCACCGGGGAAATTAGCCGCATTTCTCACCATAATAAATTTAGTTTTAGGTTCGATATTCTCTGGATATTCGCTTCCCCTGTTCTTGTTCTATAGAGGCGACGGTCTTACACAGATCTACACCACCATTAGTTTTAACATTCAATTATTATTATTATTATTAGAGCTGCATATTTACACCTGAGAATGTTCTGACCCAGTGTCACAGCGCAAGGTGCCTAAGGGACCGTCTGGTAATTCCACCCACTGAGTTAAAATGTGGACAGACCCGGTTCCTGACAGGTAAAGGTGTGCAGTCTGAAGCCGCCAAAAACGAATGAACATAACGTACACGGACCTTTGTTTACATTTTGTTTGGTTTTTTTTTTTTTTTTTATCTCCTCAAGATTGTGTGTAACGTTGTGAGCATCACCTGACTCGTTCTTCTCGATGACCTCCACCACCTGGCCGACACAGAGGCTGATCTCGGAGCTCTCCTGCTTCTCGTAGTCTGTAACGGCGACATACTGATCCAGGAGCAGTGGGTCTGTGGCGCTCGAGTCTCCTGTTGCCGGGAAACACGCGGAGATTAACGGAAACAGCGAACGAGTTTCTCTCCGGCGCTACGGACGCTAATGACCGGAGAGAAGCTGCAGCGAGCGAGATGTCGCTGTTAGACGTGACAAAGAAGCCGTTTAGTGAAAAAGATGAAACAGTAGACAGAAGGAAAGAAACCAACACCAAAAGCACCAACGTTACATTACACGAGCAGATCACCAACAGGATCATGAGATTAACCCCGAAAATTACAACCCCGGGGGGGGGGGGGTGTGAGTGCAGGGGTTTAGTTTTTATAATTAACTCCAGTGTGTAGTGCTCACACACTCCTCTGACCACGCCCACAATTATTATTATTATTATTATTAATTACTGAGGTTTCAGGAGCTAATGCACCACACACACACACCACAGCAGCACCCGGCCACAGCAACAGTGCTTTACTACCTCGCTTTAGGAAAGAAGCCGCTCTCTCCACAATGCCTGATAAGGATGAAAAAAAAGAAAAAATGATGAGAGTCAGAGCGAGGGGGTGCAGTCAGTGAGAGAGGGTGGAGTCAGTGAGAAAGGGGGTGGAGAAAGCAGCCAGTTCAAATAGAAAGGAAACACACTGATGATAAAACTCCGGAGTTATTAAACACGTGAGCCGACGCTCGCACTCTGATTGGTCTGTTTCAGAAAAATGAAACAGCTCACTTCCTGTCTGTAATTAAAACCTGTGATTCAGCCGAGTTCAGCTTCTCTTACATTGTGTGTGTGTGTGTGTGTGTGTGTGTGTGACAGAGAGAGAGAGAGAAAGAGATGTTAACAGTCCAGAAAAAAAACTATTTTTGTCTGCATGACGGTGCGTTCTACCCTGCGTATTTACTATCCACAGAAACCCCGCCCACATGTTTCACAAAACCAGGTGTGTGAATTCACACTGCAGGGAAATCGTTCACATAATCCCTTTATTCCTGTCCAAATTCAAATCTACTGCTTTCTTTCTTTTTTCCTCTCATTGTCTTCCTCTTTCTTTACACCATTTCTTCCTTCTCTCCTTATTTCAGCTTTCCTTCTGTGTCTCTCTCCCTCGCTCCGTGTCCTTTCCCCTAAAAAATTAGCTGTTTCTCTTCACTCAGCTTCTTTAACAGTAAATTAAGAAGCGTTGTGTTTACGTGTTTCCTGTATCACTGTAGTAACGTTTTACAAC